>NC_061087.1:55886367-55924296 GCF_015104395.2 Macrobrachium nipponense
TCAGTACGAGCCATGCTCCTAGGCTGGTTCCCGCTTTGCTACCCACCCTGGTGGAGTACGCCTCACCACATCCCACCCATGGGGTACCACATGACTCACTCACTACAGAGTTTAAGCGGGGATCAGCCGAGATGAGAGAGCGAACGAGTACGCTCTCACGCGACGGGTCGTGGCAAAACCGTGCTCTCTCCCGGCTCCTACGGTTGGCCTTCGGACGGGCCGGGAAGAACACTTGCTGCGTACAAACATTTTTCAAGCGTGATTTTATTCGTTGTTATTCTTCCACTTCTAACGGTTGGCCTTAGTTAAAATTGGTTCAGATTCATGTATATTACCTTGATCTGAAGTGTAGGCTAACTAAACGGGGAAGACGAAGTGATCATGGAAGAAGTGACATATGATATCCATTATTGGTTATATTATTGACATTTAGCTTAGACCTAAAAATATGTACGAAATTATGTCGTTTCATTTTAATATTATTGTCGTTGGTTCATATGAAAGGTTCCCGGGGCTGGCGGGAGTCGATAGAGCTCTTCCCTCCCTTACCTTTCTTCTACCGGGACATCCTATCTCGGTAGGTGTTCAGGACCCTTGGGTCATAATCATTTAGCTTCCCGGAGCCGACAGGATGGTATTATTTGACTTCAAAATTGTTTACTTTAGAATTTACTTTCCCGGCACTGACGGGATAATGTAAATTTCAATATTTACGACAATAATAATAATCAATGATCATAAGTTAGTATCAAGTTATATTATTCATAGTCTGGCTATAATAAATCTTGTATCCACCTGGTGTTTTAGCTTAAGATAAGCTTATTTTAAGAACCCGGAGCCTCTGGTAATCCCAACAGGATACTCATGTATCAATTTCAATTACAGGTAGTACGATGCCAGATGACAGCTTGTGCTGCTGTTCTACAGCAAGCTTGTGGACATGAGGTCTGCCGATCTCATGCTCCGTGTGCGGTCCAGTCCAGGTGGACGACTTACTGGTATGGCACCCAGATGGGTGCGAGATTTACTATGGGCTGGTCTCTAAGATAACCGCGGAATCGGTAAGTATCCCGTCTTACAGTCTAATAATTATGTTAAGTATAATTTGATATAAATTTGGAGAAAATTATTAAATTAAAATTTTTTGGGCAATCCTAACGGAAACATTCTCTTTCAGACCCCTCAGGCCACCAAGAGTTCCGCCATGTCAACCCTCAAGATCTGGGTCGGCGGGTTCGCCAGAAACGTTAAGGCCAAGAAACCCTACATCCTGGCAGAAGAGATGTGTAATCTCATCTACCCCAATGCCAAGATGTCGGCAGCGGTAGCCAAAGAAGTGGCGGAGAACCCATCATAGCCAAGATCAGGGAGGATACTCAGATTTTGCCGGAGGACCTGGAGGGACTGGGAGAAGCGGTGCTAGAAGATGTAGCAGCCATCAGCTTGGACCTGGAGTCGATGGTTCTTGACACTGTGGAACAAGGTAAGGAGGTAAGTGAGGCAGGAGGTGCACGGTCTAGAATACCTATTCCTAGTCCGTCACCGTCTAACTCTTCTCAAACTTCCTTCCAAGGGTTTACTGGGAAGAACATGGCTGGGGACAGGCCATGCTCAGTAGCCCCAAAAGTAAAACAATTGAAAAAGACCTTACCAAAATTAAGTAAGCCATCTAAACTGCCGAGACCATCCAAGTCTTCGTTGTCTTCTAAGACATCGAAAGACCCGGTGGTAGTTACTTCCTCTCACCATGGGTCGAGGGCGAGGAGCAGCTCGAAAGCTAAGACCCCGGAGGTACCCTTTGATCCAGTAGCTTTCTCAAGCCAATTAATGGAGCAAATGGGCAACATAGTCCAGTCTCAGATTGGATCTTTAGCTGATCGTCTGCAGTCTGTAGATACCTTGGCACAGAGACTGCAAAACCAGGAGAATCTAATGGAGAATCTCTTGCAATCCGGACTGCCTCAGCAACAGCAGTACGTGATCCCGGACGCCTCTAAACTCCCGGCGTTCATCAAGAGTAATCCTTGGCGATTGGAATTACATGCCCCTTTCAAGGATGGCATGTTGTCAATTGAGGGATGTGGCACCCGGCCGGTAGAAGATTATGAATTCTATCTGGCGGGACTTCAATTCCCCTTCCCGGGGTTTGCGCGCTTAACTAAGGAGCTCTAGTCATGCTAGATAAGGTTCCTAAAGAAACCGTCATCTACCCTAAAGAGCAGGCACAGTCCGCCTGGGTTCGGACCTTAAATGAATGGGAGTACGTCAACACTATGCTGACACCCCATAAAAGTTCATATACAATGTTTGTGGTGGAGGGACAAACTCCAACAGCTTGCACCACGAAAATAGTGGACCTTGCTCTTCAAGCGGTGGTTGAAGACAAACCGATGCCGCAGTTACGAGAAACAGATTTGACTTCTCTTCTGTTCCCGGGGGATCACCATTGCTGGATCGATGCCCTAGCAACGTTTACGACAGGGAAATTGAATGCTGACTGTGCTTCTACACAGTTCAGCGAACGGCTACCTAGGCTCCAGGGCTCCCTGGTAAAACTTGAATTTGAAGCTCGTATGCGGCTGAGTAGGTCCATCAACTCAGCCACAATGGCAGAAATGTCTTCTCTTGTATACGAAGAGGAGCCATTATTTAAAGTGTTGACAAAGTCGTTGCTTCATACGTTACAATGTGACGCATACGACTTTGCGGTAGCCAGACGGAGATGCCGGAAACACGTCTTATCTGAAGCCTCGATTACGCATGAGCCTAATAAGCTTATAAAAGCATCAATTTGGGGTCCTGACCTGTTCCCAGAAGATATGGTTAACAGTGTTCTTAGCGAAGCTGCAAGGGTAAATCAGAGCCTCAAGGTCAGGTGGGGACTGATGCCTAAATGTAAGTTTGAGCCATCCGGGAACCAATCTAGAGGCAGGAAAAGACCAAGGAATTTTCAATCATTCCAAGGTCAACAAACTCAACAGGTAGTCCAGTCAATACCAGTACCACATGTGAGTCAGCCTTCGACATCAAAGGCACAACCCCAACAACAATACGTGTGGGTCACCCCACAACCTCATCAACAAGTGGCCACTACCTCATTTACGCCTTCCCCAGCTTTTAATTCCAACTATGAAACACAAGGCGTGTTCCATGGCTATAATAGAAATGCTAGAGGTAGTAGGGCAAGAGGAGCCTTTCGCAACAGAGGTAGCGGAAGAGCTTTCGCTACAGGCAGAGGATTCCGGGGAACCCGGGGGAACAGGTCTACTGCAACCCAGTGAGAATCCTCAGGTAGGGGGAAGGCTGTACCTCTTTCGGAACTGTTGGATATTCAGCAAATGGGCGTACAGCATAATTTCCAAGGGTCTGGGGTGGAGTTGGATAGAAGGGCCCCCTCCACCAACCAGTTTTCATCAACCTCCAACGGAAGAACTAGTTCTGTATACACAAGATCTTTTACAAAAGAATGCAATAAAAGAGGTAAAATATTTAAAATTTCAAGGTCGCTTGTTCAGCATTCCAAAGAAAGACTCAGACAAGCGAAGAGTAATTTTAGATCTGTCTCATCTGATTTATACATTCAATGCGACAAGTTCCATATGCTGACCGTCTCACAGGTGCAGACCTTACTTCCCCGTGGGGCCATCACCACCTCTATAGATCTTACAGATGCCTACTATCACGTTCCGATAGCAAGGCATTTTCGTACGTTTCTAGGATTCAAGTTGGGCAACCAAGCATATGCATTCAAAGTAATGCCATTCAGACTCAATATAGCACCCAGGATATTTACCAAACTGGCAGAAACAGTAATCCAAGAGTTGAGGACTCAAGGAATACAAATAGTAGCTTATCTAGAGACTGGCTTATCAGGGCAAACAGTGTAAAAAATTGCCTCAAGGCAACAAATGTAGTAATAAAATTTCTACAACACTTAGGATTTCAGATCGACTTCAAAAAGTCACGCCTAGTGCCAGAAACAAATTTCCAGTGGTTAGGGTTACAATGGAACCTAAACACACACACACTGTCTATTCCAGTAAACAAGTGGAAAGAAATAGCAAGGAATACAAGAAGTTTTCTCAAGGACAAACTGGCGTCCAGGAGAAAACAAGAGAGAATCCTAGGTGCTCTCCAGTTTGCCTCAGTAACAGACATATTACTGAAGGCCAGACTGAAGGATATAAATTGAGTATGGCGGTCCAAAGCAAACAAAAGGTATCGAGACAAAGTAGCTCAAATTCCACCAATTTTGAGGAAAAGACTTCAGCCGTGGACGTTAGTCAAGAATTTAGCAAAATCCATTCCATTAAAGTTTCCACCACCAGCACTGGTCATAAATACAGATGCCTCTCTAACTGGCTGGGGAGGGTACTCCCAGTACAAAAAAGTCCAAGGATTATGGTCGACAACGTTTCGCCAACTTCATATCAATGTCTTAGAGGCCATGGCAGTATTCTTGACGCTAAAGGAGCTTGCCCCTGCAAGAAAGCAACATATCAGACTAGTGCTGGACAACGAAGTTATAGTCCACTGCATAAACAGAGGAGGTTCCAAATCGAATCACATAAACCATGTAATGATAGCTATATTCTCCGTGGCAACAATGAACCGTTGGCATCTGTCAGCGGTTCACCTGGCAGGAATACGGAACGAAGTGGCAGACGCACTCTCGAGGACAACTCCGCTGGAGTCGGAGTGGTCACTGGACTTAAAATCGTTCAGATGGATTTCACATGAGGTTCCGGGTCTCCAAATAGACCTGTTTGCCACAGAGTCCAACCACAAACTAAAATGTTATGTAGCCCCCAACCTGGACCCTCGGGCTTATGTCACAGACGCAATGTCATTAGACTGGAACTCTTGGGAAAGAATCTACTTATTTCCACCAATAAACATGTTGATGAAAGTCCTAGACAAACTCAGAACTTTCAAAGGCAGGGTGGTTCTAGTAGCCCCCAATTGGCCCAAGAGCAACTGGTTTCCTCTACTATTGGAACTGGGTCTCCGACCTCAGCGGATCCCCAATCCGAAACTAACACGAGTAGTACAAACTCACAGTGTGTTACATTCCTCAAAAATTCAGAGTGCCCTAACTTTGTGGACTTTATGAAATTTGCAGCACAAAAAGATGCTGAAATTGATCCTCAAAATACCCTGTTTTTGGAATCAGATAAAAGAGAATCTACTCTTTGACAGTATGATTCAGCTGTAAGAAAACTCGCAAACTTTTTAAGAGACTCGAAGGTTAATACGATGACTATGAATCTAGCAGTAACCTTTTTCAGGACTCTATTTGAGTCAGGCCTGGCAGCCAATACAATCACAACAATTAAATCTGCCTTGAAGAAGATTTTTCAGATTGGATTTAATATTAATCTTACAGATTCATATTTCTCATCTATCCCGAGAGCTTGTGCCAGAGTAAAACCAACAACTCGTCCTAACAAGGTCTCCTGGTTTTTGAATGATGTACTTAAGTTAGCTTCTGATACCCTTAATGACTCATGTAATTATATATCACTACTTAGAAAGACACTGTTTTTAGTAAGTCTGGCATCTGGCGCTAGAATATCGGAACTTTCAGCCTTGTCTAGAGATCCGGGTCATATTGATTTCCTCTTGTCAGGAGAAATATTAATTTCTCCGGACAAGAGATTTTTAGCCAAAAATGAGGATCCACAGAACAGATGGTCGCCGTGGAAGATTGTTCCTCTTCCTCAAGATCCATCTTTATGTCCAACAAACACTCTGAGAGCATATTTGAATAGAACCTCCAATAAGTCCTCGGGGCCCTTATTTATTAGAGAGAATGGAGGAACCATTTCCCTGAAAGGAATCAGACAACAGATTCTATACTTTATTAAACAAGCTAACCCAGAATCATTCCCACATGTTCATGATATACGAGCAGTAGCCACATCCATTAATTACTTTTCACCATATGAATTTTGAATGAATTAAAAAGGTATAAAAAACAAGCTGGAAATCCCCAGCAGTTTTTTAAAACGCCACTATTTAAAACCTTTGGAAGCCCTAAAATTTGCAACAGTGGCAGCAAGGAATGTGGTTCCTCCTGAAGATTACGAACCATAATGATAATGTCTTGTATTAACTATTTCACTTTTTGCTTTCTCTCCTACCTGCCTTACTTATTGTCCCTACTGTAGTTTTGTATTCACCGGGATTGCACCCTTTGTGATATTCATCTGGATTGCACCCTATGTGCTATTAAAATGTATATAGATATTAATTTTAAGGCATTAATTTTGGACATCATGTATGATTCATTATTTACTTCCAAGAAATTTGGAACTCAGTGTGTTTTGAATAATGCTGTTTAATTTATTATCTTGGTTCATAAGAGATTTAAACTTATATTTGAGTACTTTTATATTTATATATACAAATATAGATTAAAACAAGTTAATTAACTCTAGATTTTAATTTATTTTCCTTACTCAGGTGTTGTTTCCAAGCTATGGGACCATTTCTCTTGTACTATTTCACGGAGCGGCACAGGTGGAGCCCAGAAAAGGGATTTTGACGAAGGAAAAATCTATTTCTGGGCGAAAGACCTGTGCCGCCCAGTGAACCCACCCATTGCTTTCCCCTCCCAGAATGGGCGCAAGCTTGGGTGCTATGAGGAGTGAGCGGGACCGCATGGGTGGAAGTAGCAGTAGTAGCGAACAGTAGTGGGATGTAGAACGGCACCTCGTAGTAACGGGGGAGTTTGAAGGAGGAGAGATCTAAATAGTACGAGACCTCTGACAGTGGTTTTCACGCCCCAGTTACTATACCGACACCTTATATAGGTGAGCGAGCTGGGTTCATCCCTAGCATTCCAATGTAACTTTTTCTCTGGTAAGATATAGCAATTATATAACCTCAGAAATGATGCTAAAGGAGCATTTCACTGGGCGGCACAGGTCTCTCGCCCAGAAATAGATTTTTCCTTCGTCAAAATCCCTTTATCAGAAATTATTTCCAGGTTTACGACACATGTTCCAGAGTTACGGCACTTACAACGCTGATCTGGCAGAAGAAATATGACTCCAAAAATGCAAAATAAAGGGATTTTGACGAAGGAAAAATCTTTTTCTGGGGAGACACCTGTGTCGCCCGGTGAAAAGATTCTTCTAGCCTCTTTTCTGATATAAATACTTTCTAAATATACCAGAGAAAAAGTTAGCATTGGTATGCAGAGGTTACTACCCTCGCGCGAGCACCCAAAGGGCGTTGTGTATAAAGTTCGGGGCGTGTGAAAACCACTATTCACAGGTCTCCTGCCACTTAAGAGTATTCCTTCTCAAAACCCCAATATTGGGTGTGCTGACAATGCTCACTCCCACATCGCCTCCGTACTACCACTGTTGACGCCCGATGCGAGCGCCACCACTCAATCTTTGCTTTTCTAGATAACTTTTCTTGGCTTGGATAGGCGTAGGGGTGGGAAAATTTGGGTTGGGTTCACTGGGCGACACAGGTCTCTCCCCAGAAATAGATTTTTCCTTTGTCAAAATCCCTTTTCTGGGTCGACCTGTGTTCGCCGGTGAAAATATACAAGAGAATGCCTTGCAAGCCAAAAGCTCATTAGAGTAAACTTAAGAGGAGAAATGAAATATTTTGTTATAATATATAACCTTACTTAATATAAAACCATATGAACAAGTAGAAAAAACTTAATAAACTAGAACTTAAAGACTAAGACTTAAGTTAAGGCTTATAATTAATTATTCTTAATGGTAGAACAAAGGTATTTATCACATAAGTATCATATTTGATACAAGTTTTAGACATGAATGAGCGGCTCATAAAGCTTTTCCGGGATTGATTACATAAGTACATCCTGAGTGATTTGGGGACGCCGGGCTCTCCCCCACCGAGGAGAGAGGCATCGTGGCGAGTACTAATGAGGCAGGTAGAAAGTAGGAGAAAAAACAAGGGGTGGGGGAGGGGGGGGAAGGATAGAGAAATGAAGGACAGGAGGTTACAGGAAATGTTCTTCGGGGAGACTAAACTCCCTGCGGCTATAGCTGAATATTTCAGACCTTGTAAGTTTTTCAAATAGTGGCGTTTGAAAACTGATGAAGATTTCCAACCTGTATATTTTTTAAGATCCTCAAAGTTCATATTTTGAAAATAATTAATTGATGTAGCTAATGCCCGAATGTCATGAGCATGTGGAAATGACTCCGGGTTTGCTTGTTTTATGAAATAAAGTATCTGTTGTCTAATGCCTTTTATAGAGATCGTGCCACCTTGTTCTCTAATAAAGAGAGGACCCAAGGACTTTGTGGAGGTCCTGGCCAAAAAGGACTTAAGAGTTGCAACAGGGCACAGAGATGTGTCCTGTGGTAGAGGAACAATTTTCCAGGGAGACCACCTATTTTGGGGGTCCTCATTTTTTGCCAAGAAACTCCGATCCGGGGAGAGTAACACTTCTCCTGATGGAAGGAAATCTATGTTTTCTGAATTACGAGAGAGAGCTGAAAGTTCAGATATTCTGGCGCCTGAGGCCATAGCTGTTAGAAACAAAGTTTTTCTTAGAGGAGTAATATAAGTACAAGATTCATTATCCGTGTCTGACGCCAGTTTTAGGACATCATTCAAGAACCAAGTGACCTTTTGTGGACGGACAGTTGGTCTAAGACGTGCACATGCTCTAGGAATGGAAGAGAAATACGACTCTGCTAAGTTTATCTTGAATCTGACTTGAAATATTTTCTTCAAGGCTGATTTTATTGTCGTAATAGTACTGGCGGCTAAGCCTTTTTCAAATAATGTTCTGAAAAATGAAATGGCCAGATTTGGGGTCATTTTATGGATGTCTGAATGCTTTAAAAATTCAGATAACTTCTTAACAGCAGAGTCATATTGCCTAGGAGTTGATCCCTTTTGTCCGATTCTATGAACATGACATAACATGGATCAATACTCGCATCTTCTTGAGCCGCAAACTTCATGAAATCCATAAAGTTAGGGTTTGCAGAATTCTTGAGGAAGCTGACACAATTTGAGTTTGTACTACTTGTGTCAATTCTGGGCGAGGGATCTTTCTGGGATGGAGTTTCAGCTCTAAAAGGAGCGGAAAACCAGTTGCTTTTGGGGCCAGTTGGGGGCTACCAAGGCTATTTGTCCCTGAAGGAACGTAGCTAGTGAATATCCTGGGCACTATGTTGAGCCTGAATGGCATGACTTTGAATGCATACGCCTTGTTGCCTAGACGGAAGCCTAGGTACGGAGAGAAGTTCCTTGCTATCGGAACATGATAATAAGTGTCTGTAAGATCTATAGAGGTGGTGACGGCCCCACGGGGAAGTAAGGTCCTAAGGAAGTAAGACTGTCAGCATGCGGAACTTGTCGCAAAAAATGTAAGAATTGAGTTTGGACAAGTCCAGGATGACCCTTCTTTTGGTTGAATTCTTCTTTGCGACAGTTAACAGACGCCCCTGAAATTTCAACCTCTTTACTCTTTTTATTGCCTTCTTCTGCAAGAGATCTTTGGTGTATTCTTCCAGGTCCGCTGTTGGGGTCTGGAAGAAGTTCACTGGTGGTGGTGGGGATCCTCCCTTCCACATCCACCCCAGGCCCTTGGAGATTATGCTGTAAGCCCAAGGGCTGAAAGTCCATTGATCTCTGAACCAGTATAGCCTCCCTCCTACCTGATAGGTCTCACTGGTTCACTGCGGGCTTATAGCCCCTGCCTCTAGACCCACTACACAGCCGGGAGTGGCCTCTAGCCCTACTACTACCGGCTTGTCTGTTGTAGCCCCGAAAAGAACCACTGGCTTCATAGATACGGTTGAAGGCAGGGGAGGCCATCAAGGCTGCTGCAGCAGCAGGCTGTTGACCTTGTGGAGCCTGAAGAAGCACAAATTGCTGTTGTGGCTGGACTTTTGATGTCGATGGCTTTGACATCTGGGCCAGGAGTATTGGGTGTGCCATCTGTTGAGGACGAGCTGCCTTATATGGTGCGAAGTATCTTTGCTTCTTTCTGAATCTAGGCTGCTTGCCTGTTGCCTCAAACTTACGTTTGGCAGGCAAACCCCATTGGGCACGGAGGCTTTGATTAGCCCTGGAGGCTTCTTTCAGAACAGTATTGACCTCTTCTTGAGGGAAGAGGTTCTCGACCCAGATGGAAGTTTTGATTAATCTATTAGGCTCATGCCTAATAGTAGCCTCCGCCAAAACATACTTCCTACACGCTCTTCTTGCTACGCCAAATTCGTACAAGTCCGACTGAAAAGTCTGTAGAAGACTTTTTGTCAGGACCTGGAAGAGCTGCTCATCCTTATAGATAGAGGCTACCAACTCCAGTGAGGCCACGGAGTTGGTAGATCTAGCCAGTCTAGTCCTAGCCTCGAATTCTGATTTTAGCATGTTCTCCGGCAGCTTAGGGAGCTTGTCGGAGAACAAGGTCGAGGCGCAGTCAGGGTCTAATTTGCCCACCGTGAATGTAGCCGGAGCATTATGCCAAAACTCTCTGTTGGCAGGCATAAGGAGGGAGGTAGCTTTCGTCTCTTTTAGGACTGGCATCGGCTTCTCATCTGTGATTGCTTGGGGTGTTAACTCCGCAACCTTGTCCGTGAAGGGAGATGGAACTTCGTCGGGTGTCATGAATATTGCAAATGACCCCTTATGAGGCGTTAAGTCTAGTATCAACGCATTCCCAGTCCATCAGAGTACGGGCCCAGATGGCTTGGGCTTGTTCCTTAGGAAATATTAGTTTCTTTGGGAACTTTGTCGACCCTGACTAATGCATTCTCCGTAAGTCTGGCGAATCCATTAAATGGGAACTGGAGGTTCTTTGGATGGAATTCATAATCCACCAGTAGACGAGTGCCGCAACCCTCTAGGGTCAGTTTGCCATCCACGTATGGTGCGTGAAGGGCGAACCGCCATGGGTTGTTCTTATGGAATGGCAGTAATTTTGAGGCATCCGGGACTTCCGATGCTACAACCGGAGATCCGGAGTGGAGCAGGCCCGCCACCATCTCCTTTATAGGCCTTAACTGCTCCGCCACGATGTCTGATACGGCCTGGCTGTCCGAGCCGGAGGTCCGCCTCAATGAGTCGAATCTCTCGTCGACTGCATCTCTGACCCTCGACATCAGAAGGTCAGCAAGGAGGTCATGATCAAGGTTTGACTCCGCCGCCTTGGTTTTAGTGGACTTCTCTCTCGATCCCATAGTAAGGAGAGAAACCTTGGCAACTGGCGATATAGCAGAGGAAGTCGAGGGCCTAGGGGCCAGTGACAACTCTGACGCCACTGGCGGAGCTGGCCTAAGTACCTTAGGCAACGATTTAGTTACCTTAAGGGACTTCTCCTTGGGACGGACTGACCTCGAGCCTTCCCAAGGAGTAGGGGTGGGCTTGTCAAAGCCGCGGAAAGAGGAGGAGGAAGAGAGGGTGGGACTTAGGAGGCTACCTGCCTCACTTACCTCACCACTAACCTGCTCATCCATCGGTTCTAAATGGATGTTAATTGCCGCGATGTCTCCTGACAACTGTTGGTCCTCCGGTGGTGGGGCTGTCGCGGCCCGGATTGCTTCTATGATGGGAGCAGCCAGATCCTTCTTCACAGAAGCCGAAGGTGAGCCCGGGAAGAGGCGAGTCCCCAGACTACAGTCCAGGACGTAGGGGCACCCAGACGGAGCGTTCCGCCCGTAGCCAGAAACCCACTGCCTCAGACTTGTCTTGGCTACCTGGCTGCTGTCCTCATCCGCCTGTAATAGAGGAGGGAGTTTAACCTTCCTACCATATCAGTTTGTATTACCAAATATTACCAGATATAGGGTGTTTGAAAAGCTATATAGACTTAAACTAAGAAACAATGAGGACAGAAGGTTTCATAGTGCTTACCTGGTCATCAGCAAGAATCATGACCAGCTCGAAGCACAGTGAGCAAGCCTCCGGGTGCCAAATCATATAGGGAGGTTGGCCTTCCTCCGCCACAAAGGAGATCGAGCAGTTGGCATGAGACCGGCAGACTTCATGGCCTACCGGGTCATTTAAGGAGGCGGAGCACCCTGGAGACAAGCAACGAGCCTTCTGTAATAGGAAAGCATTAATGAGCATCAATTCTCCTAGGAGAATTTTAACTTAAACTATAAGTATATATACTTATTAAGACATGCGGCCTTGTAACAGCATGCATCACTTTTGAAATAGGTTCACTGATAGTACTACCAATTGTTACTAGCCGGAGCTAGGACGTGCACCTGAGGTATAGAGTGGTGCCGTAAACACCAAATGATATGCATTTTGCTATGAGGAGAGCAAGTTCAACTCCACAACTCCGGTAAGTGCCGAAGGTGTATGTATATACATTTTGCTATGAGGAGGGCAAGCTCAACTCTACAATTCCGGTAGGTACCAGAGGTGTATATATCGGTGTAGGCGACTACCAGCCAAGAGAATGAACCTTGATAAGCTATGGAATTATCGAGCGGTCCAGCAGTGGATGTAGGTGTCCTCCGTCGGTACCACAAAGGTCCGGAGCTAATATCGTACCATTTATGCAACGAACACTATTCTATACACATATTTGGACACTGCCTAACCGTTAGTTACAAAAGGAGGGGGAAGGGGACCGGAGGTAGCAAGTCGGGAGGAGGGATATCCCATCCGACATTACTTAGCTCCGGCCATATGGATGAGGGCAAGGCTCCTCTTTCCATAAACTACAAACGGAAACGTAATGAAAAACCCCCAAAATGTATATATGAATACTATCCACCAGAGTTATAAACTTCGGTGACGGAGTTCCGACAGGCGGAGCTCCGTCAAACTATTGTTGGGCTGTTCTCGAATGACTAGCCCAGTCCCCAGACCCTAGCCCTCCCGGGAAGGAGGGTTAAGGCGGGGGGTGGGGGGGGGGGGGGGGTTAGGGGGTAGTGGTCGATTAGAGACTGACTATCCACGCGATCTAAAGTGGCCGCCAACTGGTCATAAATATAACTTACCCCGTAGGGGTATTAGTTAACAGGAAACCCAGGTTTATCGTAAATGACCTTGGTACTGATTAGGATGATCACCAGTAGCCAAAGTGTAGGCTACCACTCATAAGTGGTTATACAACACAGTCTATAGCCTGCCGTGGTATCACATTGGTTAGGGTGGTCACTTATCAGCGAAGTGGGCCGTCTTACACCGTGGGTCACTGTGATAAAGTTTCCGTACCAGCAAGGGGGAGAGAACGGGAGGAATAGCCTAAGTAGAAGGCCTAGCCTGCACTAAGCAGACTTTATATGGTACAGGAATCTGGCTCATATAATGAATTAACGGATAAATACAATAATAATAATGAAAACTTGAGAGAGTTGCAAAATAGTTAACCGATAAACTGGTTTGTTTTGATCGGGGTGGTCAGGACCGAGCTTCGCTCAATCTAGGCTATGCATACTCCTATATAACTACTTGTTAAGCTCGATTTAAAGAAAAGGAATAATCATATTCTTCTTTAAATTGGATTTATTGGTAAAAGAGCTTTATTAACCCTTAAATGCCGAAGCGGTAAAAAAAAATTGTCTCCCGTGTGCCAGAGGTGTTTCAGAGTGAGCGCGGAAGCGGAAAAAATATTTTTTTCAAAAAATCACAGCGCGCTTAGTTTTCAAGATTAAGAGTTCATTTTTGGCTCCTTTTTTTGTCATTGGCTGAGGTTTAGTATGCAACCATCAGAAATGAAAAAAATTATGATTATCATATATAAATAATGCGATATATGATAGCGCAAAAATGTTATTGTTATAATACAATTAAGTTTGTTCATACTTACCTGGCAGATATATATATAGCTGTATTCTCCGAAGTCCGACAGAATTTCAAAATTCGCGGCACAAGCAGTGGGCGGCCAGGTGGTGGTACCCATTCCCGCCGCTGGTAGGCGGATATCAGGAACTATTCCCATTTTCTATTCATATTTTATCAGTGCCACTGTCTCCTGAGGGGAGGTGGGTGGGCACTTTAATTATATATATCTGCCAGGTAAGTATGAACAAACTTAATTGTATTATAACAATAACATTTTGTTCATGAAACTTACCTGACAGATATATATATAGCTGAATCCCACCTTCGGATGGTGGGAAGAGACAGAATAGGATTTTTGGGAAACTAAATTAAGTTGATGATATACATCTTGGTTCCTCACCTGTTAGCATAGCCGACTTCGTGATTACTGTCACTAAAGTCTGCTTCTGCGTTACTAGAGTTGCCAGCGAGGTAGAGACCTGTAATGCTGTGCGCTCTAGATGATCTGTCACGGGGGAGTGACCACAATGTGACTAGACCATATGACCATACTTCTGAGGGCAACGAAGCTAAAACCACCACCTGACCTAACCTATTAAAGTTAGTTCCATAACTTCTAGGCTAAAGAAAAGGAACGCGCCTCAAGCGACCAACCCTTCAAAGTTAAAAGCACACCTATCCCTTTTCTATAGGATAGGATTCGTGTTGCTTGCTGCCCCCAATAATATATCTACGGATATGTATGGTCCTAGCGACTTACAGATCTCAAATGTCGTCTTCACATCCCGTCGGGAGTGTGAAGCGAACACAGAGTTGCTTCGCTAAAGCGTGGCACTCAGGATGTTACTGAGTGTCATGCTCTGTTGAAATGCTTCCGAGGCCGCGCCCTCACCTCTTGAGCATTCATATTAAGAAAAAATCTCAAATCTTTATGCAAAACATAATGAATGAGACTTCTTAAAAGAACTCCTTGACTATAATGCCAGGGTGTTCTTGGACATGAACCAGTCTGGTCCTTTTACGGAACACCGCAGATTGTCCCTTGTTACCTCGACTTACCTATAGTTTTTATTAAGATAAAACTTGAGAGACCCGACAGGGCACAGGACTCTCTAATGCCTTTGCCCAATAATTTGTGCCATACCCTTGGTCTCCAAACCTTCGGGTCAAGGGTTAGACAGGTTTTTCGTTCTTATCAAGAACGGAAGGCTTAGAGGACAGACCGCATTATGTCCTTTAAAGCTAAAACCTCTGATGATAGCTAAAAGCTCACTAACCCTCTTTGCCGTGGCTAGAGCGGTTAGAATGTTAGCCTTTCTGGTCACGTGTATTAAGTTCGCAGAAAGGATAGGTTCGAAATGCTTTTGGCATCAGAAACTCAGACTACGTCTAAGTTCCATGCCGGAACCTGCGATCCAGAGAATTTCAAGATCTCCCCAGACCTCAAAGATCGTGAAGCTTTGTTGTTTGTTTACAGAACCGAATCTCTGAGCCTAGAGGCCGTCAACAACCTATTTGCATATTCTACAATAGTTTAGGACTTCTATCTTATCTCGTACTTCATACGGAAAGATAGAACCATAAAGAAATTCACAGAGGTCGAGTTGGAGGAACAGTCATTCCCTTCACTATCCAGAAACGGCCCGCTCCGATTAAACACTGCAAAAATAGGCAGCACGACTTTGCCTTGGCCAAGAGACTGCCATTAATCTTGAAGATCTTATCGCTTCTCGATAGTCTGAACGCCTTCAGACTCAGAGAGGAGAGATATTAGATACTTCACTAAGTGACGAAGTTAGATTACACCGATTCTCTCGGGAAGGGTCTTTGGACAATCTCTGAATTACCTGACCTCTGTGAATCCAACCTCTTAGAGGCCAAACATGTGGCGACTAAAGCTTATCCTCTAGGATCATGAATAAGGGAACAACTTAAGAGGAGCTCCTTCGTCTTCAAAATTACGAAAAACTTAACGAAAGGACGCCCTCAGTCTCTCCTCACTTTCGAAATACTTCTAAGTGAGGATTACTCAGACGTCAGTAGTTGTTGCCTTCGATCGAGAGAACCCGCACGGACGTGTACTAGTTTAACGAACCTCTTGAGGACCGTTACGTTCCGTGCCTAAGCCCATAACCAATTCTCTGTTCTTGAGCTATGAAAGAGCTGAGAAATTATCCGAGATGATTTGGGCCACTCGATCCAAACTCACCCTTCGAGGAACTGGAGAGCCGACCAATTTGGCTTCCAATTCTTTCAGACAATGTGCCAGAACATCTGTTCCTCTGTTCGGATGTCTGGCACCCTCTCGCTATCACCCGAGGTGATCCTCAAGCCGTTGAGAGAAAATTAGAATTATTACAAGATCTTTGATGTTATTCCAATTTCTTCGTGAGGAAAAATTGTAGAGGTCTGAATTGCTGTTTATTCAGGGAAAACAAGCTTCTCCAGCGAGGAAATGGTCCCCAGCAAACTCATCCATTCCCTCACTCAGCCTGCTTCCTTCCCTAAATAAGGCTGCACTTTGCATAAAGCAGGAGAGCATTAATTATAGTGCTATGCCGCGGTAGATTCGTACAGAGTTCTGTTACCGTGCGGTAAACCCGCACCGAACAAGTATAAGAGATATCTTGTTGAAATTTTCTAAGTAAACGGAAGGCATGTTCATTCATGATTACTAGAAATTTCCTCAACCCGAGGCTAAAATCCATGATTGTAGGGCAGAGAGACGCAACCAAACGCGCATGACACCGAGCTAGCCTGGTACTGCGTAGATCACATCACAGTAAACAGCAGCCTTGTTCATCGTCTCGCACTATCTGCCTGAGTTGCCAGCTACTCCTTTTACGAAGGGATAGGTATGAAATTATCGAGCAAAAGGAAACTCTCAAGCAGGGCATATTTAAACGAAACAAAATTCGCTAAATACAGAATCTGAGTTGGTGTTGTCGTAACAATACCTGAATAGTTATTCTTACTCCGAAAACTCTTGGAAGGTTGAAGGGAGTGTCAAATAAATACATTAGAAACAACAGTTCTTTCGGCTTCTATCCGCAGAGGTAAATACTATATGCGTATATGACTTGACCCATGCGTTAGCAAAATAACGTAAACGATAAACTAACGTAAGTATTGGTAGTAATTGAACATCGAATTCTCTACTACATCTTTCCTCGACGAGGAAGAGAGAAAGAAAGGAAAACGACTGTCCACGTTCTAATGAATGAGACTTTTAAAGAACTCCTTGACTCTTTGCCAAGAAAAGGGAGTAATATTCGAATAGAGATCATCAAGAGAGAACCGAGGATCGAAAAGGACCGTTCAATGTCTTATGATATTGGACATAAGACTTCCTGGATCTAGTCTACAAGTCTTTTTCTTACTCCCCGGATGAGCCTCTGAAAATGAATGAGAGTCTTCGAAATTTGTTAATGAGTTTATCCGCTTAAACGATAAAAACGTTAAAATCTATGTCAATGAGAACTACCCCATTTATGAGGGGTCCCCCACTTAAATGACAAAACGTTTAGTATCTTGACAATGGGGTGAAAACGTCCTTACTAGACAAAAACTATTAGCACTTTGCTAATAGGGGAAAACCCTTTAACATGACCGAAAGTCACCCAGGAATCCGAGTATATAATCTTCCCGATTCTCAGAGAAATCGATGAAGAGGAAAGATGGGATCGAAGAAAAAATTCGGGTATGTCTCTCCGCTAACTCCGAATCCTTTTTAAAAATTTCTGTAAAGGAATGTCCTGTGGAGAGTCCTGAAAAAACCTCCTCTTGACGAGCGTTTTATAAAGCGTCAAGCGTCCTAAGAAACGTCCTGAACAGCAAATAAAACGCCTTCTACAAGTCTTTTCTCTCGCAAAGCGTCCTGCCGAGCTTCCACCGAAGCGTCCTGGCGAATGTGCACAAAAGCGTCCTCAAAAGCGTCCTCAAAAGCGTCCTGCTGAGCGTCCTCAACTGCTGAGCGTGCTTAGCTACAAGCGTGTCTGAGCAGAGAACACCAAGTCTTCTGAACGACGTTTCAGAGAGGAACTCGTTGAGCGCCTTGATGCATGCAAGGCCCGCCAAGAGGCGTCTTGGCGAGCGACCTTGCCAACATCTCAATGTTATGACGAACCGCGTTTTGCGTATGACGTGAATATTTTTAAGGGACGTCCTCATGCGAGTCTCCATGGAGAGCCGCACGCTGCTCCTGAAGAGTGTGAACACTAAAGGAAGACGTATGGCTTTCGTCTTCCGCAAGGTGCTTGCCGAAGCGTCCTGGAGAATGTCTCTACTTATAGGACCGTCCGGCACCTCCAAAAGTTCCTTCCCACCTTCTAAATTGCCCTTCTTATGCCGACCAGAGACATAAGTTGTTTGACTGTGCAAAGCAGCTTGCCGGCCGTCAAACTTATCAGCTTGCTTTTCGAAGTAAAGCGAACGTTACATAACGTATACGGAGCGCCATGAGGAGAGGAGACGAATACTGAGTTGCTCCTCCAAAAGGTGGAATCAAGAATGTCCTTGATTACCAAATTCTTTTGGAATGCTAGCGAGGTTGAAAACAGCTCTAACTTCATGAGCGTTCACTCGCAGGAGGCTCAAATCACTCTTCTGGCAAGATGAATGAACCTCCTTAATAATGTACAAGTGATATATACATGAGCGTTCATATCATGAGCGTTCACTCGCAGGAGGCTCAAATCACTCTTCTGGCAAGATGATGAGCCTCTTTAATAATGTATAAATGATGTATACATGAGCGTTACACCTCAGGGGGCTCAAATCACTCTTCTGGCAAGATGAATGAGGCCTCCTTAATAATGTATAAATGATGTATACATGAGCGTTCACTCGCAGGAGGCTCAAATCACTCTTCTGGAAAGATGAATGAGCCTCCTTAATAAAGGGATTTTGACGAAGGAAAAATCTATTTCTGGGTGATTGGCTCGTGTCGCCCTATGAAAGTAATCCTTAATATCATCTTTCTAGGTAAAATATCCTAAAATTACCAGAGAAAAAACAAAATTAAGAAAAAAGTCAGTAAGACTGACTCGCTCACTCTTAAAAAGAAGTGTCGGTATGAAATAGGGGCGAGTGTGGAACACTACCACGAGACAAACACCAATTAGAACTTCCTATCAGAATCCCCCTAAGAGAGAGCGATACCACAGGGCGATGCAGCCTCTACTACTACTACTACTAGAGGACGCCACGGACAGCAGCGCCCCTAGCGGTCATCCTTAATTAAAACATAATTACATCTTGTCCTGCAAGGGGGGGAAAGCAAACCATAAAAAGGGATGGGTTTCATAGGGCGACACGAGCCAATCACCCAGAAATAGATTTTTCCTTCGTCAAAATCCCTTTTCTGGGCTCAGCTCGTGTCGGCCTATGAAAGAGTACCAGAGAAACAGACAAGATGGAAAAGGAAAAAATGAAAAACATGTTAAAATGATGGATATAATATGAGTAAATCAAATACAGCATACAAAATAAGTACTTAAACTAACTATGGTAAACAATAACAGAATGTTAGTAAACTTAAAGTACTTAAATGGTAGTAACAATAACATAATATGCATGTAAAACAAAGAAATTGTTTGAATTTACTTATTTAGAACATATAAGTACAATTATATACATACATGTGTCCTACCCTAGCATAAAAATAAGGGTAGGTACACTCAAATCCATCATTAATACAAATAATACAACTAATTCAAATATATACAAACACATTGTGACTGAAGTTATCACAAGTCTAAATGGAAAATTTATACAAACATATTGTGGCCTAACCTAGTATAAAATAAGGGTAGGACCACTGGAGTACATATCAGTACAAATGTGGTTGTCCCTAGCAAAAAAATAAGGGACAGACCACTATAACACACAACGGCTAAGGCTATGATGATGAGTAGCCTGGTGATAGGTTGAGGCATGTTGGTTGAAGTAGGTAGAAAGGAGACCTGGATCATACTCAAAACTTACTAAGCAGTATCAGGGGAAACCTAGTTTTCACCCGCTGCTACTGCTGAAAACTTTAAAGATTCCAAGGACTTTAAATAATGCCGTTTAAAGACTGTCGGGGATTTCCATCCAGTATACTTCCTAAGATCCTCAAAGTTCATATGTTGGAAATAGTTAATAGAGGTGGCTACTCCCCTGATATCGTGTGCTTTTGGGAATGACTCAGGGTTGGCTTGTTTAATGAAGTAAAGGATTTGTTGCCTAATACCTTTAACTGACAAAGTACCACCTTTTTCTCTCATAAAGAGAGCACCCGAGGATCTAGAAGAAGTACGAGATAGAAAGGCTCTAAGGGTTGATACTGGCAGAGAGAAGGATCCTGTGGAAGTGGGATAACCTTCCAAGGAGCCCACCTTACAAGAGGATCTTCATTTTTGGCTAAAAGCTACGATCCGGAGCAAGTAGAACTTATCCGAGATGGGAGGAAATTCCACATGACCCGCATCTGGATAGAGCCGACAGTTCTGAAATTCTTGCTCCTGAGGCTAGGCTTAATAAGAATAGAGTCTTCCTCAGGAGCATTATGAATGTACAAGATGAGTTGTCAGTATCTGAAGCTAGTTTGAGAACATCATTCAAGAACCATGAAACTGTAGTAGGCCTCTGAGAAGGTCTAAGTCTAGCACAGGCTTTAGGATAGATGTGAAATAAGATTCAGTTAAATCTATCTGAAAACCTAACTTGAAAAGATTTTCTTCAAAGCCGACTTGTGAGTGGTAATCGTGCTAGCTGCTAAACCTTTTTCAAATAAAGATCTGAAAAAGGATATAGCCAAATTAACTGTCATGTTGCAGTGTTCGATTCTCTCAAGAAAGATGCTAATTTCTTAACAGCCGAGGTCATATTGTCTGATGGTTGACTCCCTCTTATCTGATTCAGGAAGAGAATATTCTGTGGATCAATGTTAGCATCTTTATTAGCCGCAAACTTCATGAAGTCCATAAAGTTAGGGTCTGGAGAGTTCCTGAGGAAGCGAACACAGTCCTCATTTGTACTGATTGTGATAGTTTGGGATTGGGGATCCGTTGAGGTCGGAGACCCAATTCCAAGAGAAGTGGATACCAGTTGCTCTTGGGCAGTCCGGTGCAATCAGAGCTACTATCCCTTTGAAAGACCTTAGTTTGTCTAGGACTTTCAGGAGAAGATTCACTGGAGGAAAAACATAAATTCTCCTCCATTGATTCCAATCCAACGACAGGGCGTCCGTGGCATAAGCCAGAGGGTCCAGGTTGGGGGCCACATAGCAAGGGAGCTTGTGGTTCGCTTGTGAGGCGAAGAGGTCCACTTGGAGACCTGGGGACTCTCCGGCTTACCCACTGGAATGACCCGACGTCCAGAGACCACTCTGATTCCAGAGGGACTGACCGGGACAGGGCGTCCGCTATCACATTTCTTACTCCTGCCAGGTGAGTGGCAGACAGATGCCATTTGTGTTTGCTTGCTAATGCAAAGATGGCTATCATGACATGGTTCACATGCTTGGATTTGGACCCTCCTCTGTTGATGCAATGAACTACTACTGCACTGTCCAAAACTAGCCTTAGATGAGACTTTTTCGGGGGAAGAAGTCTCTTCAGAGTAAGAAATACTGCCATTGCTTCCAACACGTTTATGTGGAGCTGGCGAAATTGAACTGACCAAGTCCCCTGAACCTGTTTGAACTGAGAGTATCCCCCCCAACCGGACAGGGATGGCTCCGTGTGAATGGTTAACATTGGGAGGGGATATTGAGGGGTACTTTTCTTGGCTAGGTTCTGTACTCTTGACCAAGGCCGTAGTTGGTTGCGGAGGATCTGTGGGATCACTGACAACTTGTCTCGATATTTGGAGTTTGCTTTTGACCGCCAATTCGATTTTATATCTTTTAACCTTGCTTTGAGAAGGATATCTGTTACTGAAGCAAACTGAAGAGACCCTAGGATTCTCTCCTGGTTTCTTCTTGACGTTTGTTTGCACTTGAGAAATTGCCTGACAGATTTTGCTATTTCCTTCCGTTTGGCTACTGGAATTGATAGATTGTGGGAGGACAAATCCCACTGGATTCCCAGCCACTGAAAACGAGATTCCGGAACAAGTCTGGATTTCGTTTTGTTTATCTGGAACCCCAGATGTTCCAGAAAGCGAACTACCTTTTTGGTAGCTTTGAGACATTCCTCGACTGTTGGTGCCCAGATTAACCAATCGTCGAGGTATGCCGCTACCATGATTCCCTGAGCTCTCAATTGTTGTACAACCACTTCTGCTATCTTTGTGAATACCCTGGGGGCTACATTCAGACCGAAGGGCATCACTTTGAATGAGAATGTCTGATTTCCTAGCCTGAATCCTAGGAATGGGCGGAAGTGCCTGGCTATAGGGATATGATAGTAGCGTCTGTAAGATCGATGGAGCATGTGACGGCTCCACGCGGCAGTAAGGTCCTTACTTGCGAGAGGGTAAGCATCTTGACTTGTCGCAGCGAATGAAAGAGTTAGCTTTGACAAGTCTAAGATTTACCCTTCTTTTTGTTGAGCCTTTCTTTGGAACGCTGAATAAGCGACCTTGAAATTTTAGATGCTTGATAACTCTCATAGCTCCTTTCTGAAGGAGTTCTTCCGCGTAATCTATCAATTCCTTTGACGGTACCTGATGGAATGATTTGATTGGAGGAGGATCTTGGATCCAGCTCCAGCCTAATCCTTTGGACACTATGCTCTGTGCCCAACTGCTGAACCCCCACCTGTGGCGGAAGAGGAACAGCCTCCCGCCTACCTGGAGAGCCTCATTGCTGATGGGCGGGTTGGCCACCACGCCCTCCTCTGAACTGCTTACTCCTTGCGCCCCTTCCTGCGCCACGGTGACGAAAGTAACCTCTCGCCCTACCCCTCGATTGAGAGTAGCCTTGAACCTCATAAGCAGGTTAAAGGCAGGCGAGATGGCATAGGAGGTCGAAGGGCTGGGATTGCTGTGGGGCACCAGGAGGAAAGGCTGAGTTTGTTTAGATGTAGCAGGTTGTCCTTGTTGGGTGACTGGGACCGACCTGCACAAACTGCTGCTGAGGCTGGAGTTTTTTATATGGCTGGAACCTCCTACCAGCCTTCTTTGGTTTCTTGCCAGCAGTGGGAACGGATTCCTGTTTCCTCTTAGAGGAAATGCCCACCTAGCTCTAAGGCTCTGGTTGAGTCTAGCAGCTTCGTGATGAACTTCGTTCACTGCTGACTCTGGGAAGAGATCCGCTCCCCACATGCTGGCAGTCAAGAGGTCTATTAGGCTCGTGCCTGATAGTACACTCTTGAAGAACATGCTTCCGACAGTTCTTTCCTGGCTTGGAAGAAGTCAAAAGCGTCTAGCAGAACCGTGTGAAATTGTGATTTCGCTAAGATCTTGAATAGCGGTTCGTTCGCATAAGACAGCGCAGCCATTTCCGTGACTATGATAGAGTTAAGGGACCTGCCAAACCTAGTCGCGCATCGAACTCTGCCTGGATTAGGGAGTCCGGCCGGCAGCCTAGGCAACTTCTCACCGAACTGGTCCATAGCGCAGTCCGGCTTGAGTTTACCTGCGTGAAAGTAGCTGGCAGGTTTTCCCATAACTCTAACCGAAGGCGGGAAAGAGTGGAGAAGTGGGGGACTCCGACTCTCTCAACTGCGGAAGGGGCTCATCCTTGAGGACTGCCTGAAGAGCCTTCTCCACCAATTTCGTGGCGAACGGAAGAGAGACCTCCTCTTCCGTGGCGAAAATAGTGAAGGGGCTCTTATAGGCCTGGAGTTTAGTATTAGTACACTCCCAGTCCTCAAGGCAGTGAACCCATTCCCGTTGGGCGTGGTCTCTACTGTAGAGGACAGACTCCTTCGAGATCTTGTCCTCCCTTGTAAGAGCCGTTGTGTCAGCCTAGCATACCCGATGAAAGGCTGTGACAGACCCACGGAGGATAGAACTCGAAGTCCTCAATCCTTCGAGTGCCAAACTCCGGGATCGCAAATCATCCCGTCCTTAAAAGGGAGCGTAGGCCGCTACTCTCCATGGGTTCTCCATAGAGAAAGTTGGCAGAGAGTCGTAAGACGGGAGTTGGAGGATCCCCATGCTAGAAGCAGGGGATACTGGGGGAGGAGCCTGGGATAGCCCGCCCAGTCATCCGATCCTCAGTCTCTCTTACTCTATTCGAGAGTTCCTGGACGGTCTGTCCAGTTTGAGACAGAGTGCTCGACAATTGTGCGAACATCTGCTCAAAACGGGTTCCCCAAGCTGAGATTTGAGAACCAACCATCACTCCTACCTGCTCCATCATTCCTGGTGAGACAGGAGAAAAGGAACGCAGGAGCTGGTGCTTGCTACCCCTGCCGGCATAGCCGGAGAGGGGGTCAAACAACGGAGGCGGGAGAAGGCAACGACTCGGAGGTAGCGCAGCTTTCTCCTTCGAAGCCTTGCCTCTAGAGCTCTTCGACTGGGAAGAGCTTGGCTTAGCCTTCACCGCGTCGGCGTAAGGAAGTCGATGACTTCCTAGCCGAAGAAGACGAAGACGACTTTCTAGAAGTCGACTTAGACAGAGTCTTCGGTTCTCTCTTTCCCTTCTCCTTAGGAGGTACAGAGAGAGCGGGCGTGCGGCTAGGGATCTCAGATCCCGGAAAGCCTTGGAAAGAGGCGGAAGAGGAAGGGACAGGAGAAGATCCAGGAGCGCCCAAGGAAAGACCTTGGGCGCCCGACAAACCTACCTCAACCAACAAATCCTCACTCACTACCGCATTGGCTCGAGGTTCAGGTCCAGGCCGGCGACGTCCGGGACTGGCTCCTGGGCGGCTACGAGCACAACGACTGCTGGAGATCTTGCTGGATGGCGGCTATTACGGGGGCGGCGGACAAGGGGTCGACGTAGCCCGTCGACTTGCCCGCAGGGAAGATCTGGATGGCCAGCTTTCTATCCAGTATGTAGGGCTGGCCCTTGGCGGCGTTCTTTCCACAAAGCCGCCTACCCACGCTTTCAGAGTGCGAGGGCGACTTCCCTCACACCGCTAGCCTGAAAGAAAGGCTGAATTAGCTACCAATTGCGGACAGGGTTAACAAACTTACGAACTAAAAGTGTTAGTAAATTGATAAATAACCTTATAATGGTCTTACCCCATCAACCAGCTGACCGACCAGGTCGTAGCAAATGGTGCAGGCCTCGGGATGCCAGACGATGGACTCGTTGAACAGGGTGGCACAAGGGGCGTGAGACCTGCACTCATCGTGTCCGCAGGGGTCATGCAGCGTCGCATTGCAAGCGAGGACCCTGACAGTTGGTAGCCTGTAAGTGGAAACGTACATGAGTACAGAGTAAACACTTACAGCCTAACATATGCTACCGCTGGTGCCGGAGCGATAAAGTTAGATGAAACCAGAGCCCTGCTAAAATACGTGTAACCATGTTGGAAGAAAGGCTATGGCTCCGCCAGTGCGGAGGCACAAGAATCAACCACTAGGAGTGGTGGTAAAGGAAACCACAACGGAAAATGGCGGGGGTGGTTGATAACATAATTATATAAAACACAATTCATTGTAAAATATCTTAAATTAGGGTATATATCCTTAACATAGTACAGTAACAACATCAAACCAACTTCTCTCCACCCGTCTACTAGAAGAGTGCGTAGGTAAGGGTAAGCTCCCTTCCGTAGCGGGGGAGAGATATAAGGATATAGTAGGCAAGCAAACGACCATCCATAGTACCCACCCTACCCGCTAGCGGAGCCAATATCCTATAACCAAAGGGGCCCCGGCTGCGACGGAAGGCTCCTTTCGTATCGTAAGGGAGGTGGCTGAGTAATGGGTATGGGGGGGAAGGAGGTCCCGGAGAAACACGGCGGGAGCGAGGAAAGGGGGAAGGGATGGCCTACTCCTCCCCACCTCACCAACTACCCGTATGGAGACCCGGTAACCAGGACAAGGGTCCTCATAGTGGTCGCCCTAAACCCCCTGCTGGTGGAACCCCCCGGCACCTCCGGAATGGAGAGAGAAGGCTATGAGGTGTTATGACAAACCCAGGGGTCCCCCAGCTCCATCCTACATCAGAGAGGGAGGGAAGGGGCAGGGTGAGGTGCTATGGAACACGTGACCACTAGTGGCCTAGGCCGCGATCACCACAACCGTGGTAGGGCCACGTGAACCAAGCTGTACCAATACATGGAACAAGCACCTAGGCTAGCCTAACACCCTAAATAATAATAATAAAATACATCGAAAGGTGGAAGAGACACTTTTAGGAAAAGAGAAAGAAGCCCAGGAGGAGGCAACTATTCCAAGAAACAGTAGCCTACTACGGAGCCAGCGATAGCCGATGTAGAGCAAACGAGCACGGGATGCTGGGCCAGAATAAAATAATGATAGCCCCTAAATACCAAGCTAAGAGAATGGTAAGAGGGCTAAACTAGCTAAACTCGATGTAAAACAATGAACGTGATAAAATAAGCCATAAGTATAAGAAGTCCCAGTATGGAGGACCGGGAATTCTTACGAGGCAGCATGGCGCCACGAGACAACCGGGGAAAACCGTATATGACCTATAAAAAGGAAAATACTGGTACCCGGAAGATAAAAACTATGATAAAATATTACTTATGAGTTACTTAACTTAGCCGTGGCAATTGCTGACGTTCCATCGTAGAAAACGAGATAAATCCAGAATAATAACAGCACGAGAAGAAAACTGCGTCAAGATGCTGGCGCTAAAAATTAAGGATGACCGCTAGGGCGCTGCTGTCCGTGGCGTCCTCTAGTAGTAGTAGTAGTAGAGGCTGCATCGCCCGTTGGTATCGGCTCTCTCTTAGGGGGATTCTGATAGGAAGTTTCTAATTGGTGTTTTGTCTCGTGGTAGTGTTCCACACACTCGCCCCTATTTCATACCGACACTTCTTTTTAAGAGTGAGCGAGTCAGTCTTACTGACTTTTTCTTAATTTTTTGTTTTTTCTCTGGTAATTTTAGGATATTTTACCTAGAAAGATGATATAAGGAGGTTACTTTCATAGGCCGACACACGAGCTGAGCCCAGAATGTATAAAAGGGATTTTGACGAAGGAAAAATCTATTTCTGGGTGATTGGCTCGTGTCGCCCCTATGAAAGATCCTTAATATCATTCGTTTTTAGGTAAAATTAACCTAAAATTACCAGAGAAACAAAATTAAGAAAATGTCAGTAAAACTGACTCGCTCACTCTTAAAAAGAAGTCGTATGAATAATAGGGGGCGAGTGTGGAACACTACCACGAGACAAACACCAATTAGAACTTCCTATCAGAATCCCCCCAAGAGAGAGCTGATACCAACGGGCGATGCAGCCTCTACTACTACTACTAGAGGACGCCACGGACAGCAGCGCCCCTAGCGGACATCCTTAATCTAAAAACAACTAAAATACATCTTGTCCTGCAAGGGGGGGAAATAAAACCCCTTAAAAAAGGGTAAAAAGGGGGGGTTTCATAGGGCGACACGAGCCAATCACCCAGAAATAGATTTTTCCTTCGTCAAAATCCCTTTTCTGGGCTCAGCTCGTGTCGGCCTATGAAAGAGTACCAGAGAAACAGACAAGATGGGAAAAAGGGACAATGAAAAACAGTGTAAAATGATGGATATAATATAAGTAAATCAATTACAGCATACAAATTAAGCACTTAAACTAACTTATACTAAACAGTAAAATAATAGAACGTTACGTAATCTTAAAGTACTTAAATGGTAATTACAGAAAATTATAGTGATGCATGTAATACAAAGAAAAAGGGATTTACTTAACAAATTTACAAAATATACAAACTTATTGTGTTCCTACCCTAGCATAAAAATAAGGGTAGGTACACTGAAGTCCATCATTAATACAAGTATTGCAAATATACAAACACATTGTGTCCTACCCTAGCATAAAAAAAAAATAAGGGTAGGTACACTGAAGTTCATCATAAAATACAAAAATGGTGAATAATAAAACCAAAACACATTGAGTTTCCCTACCCTAGCATATAAAAAATAAGGGTAGGAGACACAGAAGTACATTATCAGTACAAGTGTGGATGTCCCTAGCAAAAAAATAAGGGACAATCCACTATATGATCCAACGGCTAAGGCTAGTGATTATTTCGAGTAGCCTGGCGATAGGGTGAGGCATGTTGGCTGATGTAGGTAGAAAGGAGACCTGGATCTATGCTACAACTACTATACAGTATCAGGGGAAACAATGCTTCCCGCTGCTACTGCTGAAAACTTTAAAAGATTCCAAGGACTTTAAATAATGCCGTTTAAAGACTGTCAGGGATTTCCATCCAGTATACTTTTTAAGATCTCAAAATTCATATGTGAAAATAATTAATTGAGGTGGCTACTCCCCTGATAATCATGTGCTTTTGGGGAATGACTCAGGGTTGGCCTGTTTAATGAAGTAAAGGATTTGTTGTCTAATACCTTTTACTGACAAAGTACCACCTTTTTCTCTCATGAATGAGAGCACCTGAGGATCTTGAAGAAGTACGAGATAGAAAGGCTCTAAGAGTTGATACTGGGCAGAGAGAAGGATCCTGTGGAAGTGGGATAACCTTCCAAGGAGCCCACCTTGCAAGAGGATCCTCATTTTTGGCTAAAAAGCTACGATCCGGAGCAAGTAGAAACTTCTCCTGATGGGAGGAATTCCACATGCCCCCGCATCCCTGGATAGAGCCGACAGTTCTGAAATTCTGGCTCCTGAGGCTAGGCTTAATAGGAATAATGTCTTCCTCAGGAGCATTATGAATGTACAGGATGAGTTGTCAGTATCTGAAGCTAGTTTGAGGACATCATTCAAGAACCATGAACTGTAGTAGGCCTCTGAGAAGGTCTAATCTAGCACAGGCTTTAGAGATAGATGTGAAATAAGATTCAGTCAGGTCTATCTGAAAACCTACTTGAAAGATTTTCTTCAAAGCCGATTTATGAGTGGTAATCGTGCTAGCTGCTAAACCTTTTTCAAACAAGGACCTGAAAAAAGGATATAGCCAAATTAAACTGTCATGGTTGTAGTGTTCGATTCTCTCAAGAAAGATGCTAATTTTTTAACAGCTGAGTCATATTGTCTAATGGTTGACTCTCTCTTATCTGATTCTAGGAAGAGAATATTCTGTGGGTCAATATCAGCATCTTTATTACCGCAAACTTCATGAAGTCCATAAAGTTAGGGTCTGGAGAATTCCTGAGGAAGCGAACACAGTCCTCATTTGTACTGATTGTGATAGCTTGGGATTGGGGATCCGTTGAGGTCGGAGACCCAATTCCAGAAGAAGAGGATACCAGTTGCTCTTGGGCCAGTCCGGAGCAATCAGAGCTACTATCCCTTGAAAGACCTTAGTTTGCTTAGGACTTTCAAGGAGAAGATTCACTGGAGGAAAATATAAATTCTCTCCACTGATTCCAATCCAACGACAGGGCGTCCGTGGCAATAAAGCCAGAGGGTCCAGGTTGGGGGCCACATAGCAAGGGAGCTTGTGGTTCGCTTGTGAGGCGAAGAGATCCACTTGGAGACCTTGGGACTTCTACCGGCTACCCATGGAATGACCCGAACCGTCCCAGAGACACCCTCTGATTCCAGAGGGACTGACCGGGACAGGGCGTCTGCTATCACATTCCTTACTCCTGCCAGGTGAGTGGCAGACAGATGCCATTTGTGTTGTTTGCTAATGCAAGATGGCTATCATGACATGATTCACATGCTTGGATTTGGACCCTCCTCTGTTGATGCAATGAACTACCACTGCACTGTCCAACTAGCCTTAGATGAGACTTCTTCGGGGGAAGCAGTCTCTTCAGAGTGAGAAATACTGCCATTTGCTTCCAACACGTTTATGTGGAGCTGGCGAAATTGAACTGACCCAGTCCCCTGAACCTGTTTGAACTGAGGAGTATCCCCCCCACCCGGACAGGGATGCATCCGTGTGAATTGTTAACACTGGGAGGGGATATTGAAGGGGTACTTTCTTGGCTAAGTTCTTTACTTTTGACCAAGGCCGTAGTTGGTTGCGGAGGATCTGTGGGATACTGACAACTTGTCTCGATATTTGGAGTTTGCTCTTGACCGCCAAATTCGATTTATATCTTTCAGCCTTGCTTTCAGAAGGATATCTGTTACCGAAGCAAACTGAAGAGACCCTAGGATTCTCTCCTGGTTTCTTCTTGACGTTTGCTTGCATTTGAGAAATTGTCTGACAGATTTTGCTATTTCCTTCCGTTTGGCCACTGGAATTGACAGATTGTGGGAAGACAAATCCCATTGGATTCCTAGCCACTGAAACGAGGATTCCGGAGTAAAGTTCTGGATTTCGTTTTTGTTTATCTGGAACCCCCAGATGTTCCAGAAAGTGAACTACCTTTTTGGTGGCTTTGAGAACATTCTCGACTGTTGGTGCCCAGATCAACCAATCGTCGAGGTATGCTGCTACCATGATTCCCTGAGCTCTCAATTGTTGAACAACCACTTCTGCTATTTTTGTGAATACCCTGGGGGCTACATTCAGACCGAAGGGCATCACTTGAATGAGAATGTTTGATTTCCTAGCCTGAATCCTAGGAAAGGGCGGAAGTGCCTGGCTATAGGGATATGATAGTATGCGTCTGTAAGATCGATGGAGCATGTGACGGCTCCACGCAGGAAGTAAGGTCCTTACTTGCGAGAGGGTAAGCATCTTGAACTTGTCGCAACGAATGAAAGAGTTTAGCTTTGACAAGTCTAAGATTACCTTCTTTTGTTGAGCCTTCTTTGGCACGCTGAATAAGCGACCTTGAAATTTTAGATGCTTGACTCTCGCAATAGCTCCTTTCTGAAGGAGTTCTTCCGCGTAATCTGTCAATTCCTTTGACGGTATCTGGTGGAATGATTTGATTGGAGGAGGATCTTTGATCCAACTCCAGCCAATCCTTTGGACACTATGCTCTGTGCCCAATTGCTGAACCCCCACCTGTGGCGGAAAGGAACAGCCTCCCTCCTACCTGGGGAGCCTCATTGTTGATGGGCGGGTTGGCCACCACGCCCTCCTCTGAACTGTCTGCTCCTCGTACCCCACCCCTTCCTGCGCCACGCTGACGAAAGTAACCTCTCGCCCTACCTCTCGGCTGATTGTAGCCTTGAGCCTCATATGCAGGTTGAAGGCCGGCGAGATAGCGTAGGAAGTGGATGGCTGAGATTGAGGGGGCAACAGGAGGATAGGCTGATTCTGCTTTGAACTGGCAGGTTGTCCTTGTTGGGTAACCGGGACCCGCCTGCACAAATTGCTGCTGTTGCTGGAGTTTTTTTATATGGCTGGAACCTCTTACCAGCCTTCTTCGGTTTCTTACAGCAGTGGGAACGGACTCCTGTTTCCTCTTCGAGGAAATACCCCACCTAGCTCTAAGGCTCTGGTTGAGCCTAGCGGCTTCGTGGTGTACCTCGTTAAAACCCGCGGACTCTGGGAAGAGATCCGCTCCCACATGCTAGAGGCCAAAAGTCTATTTGGCTCATGCCTAATGGTGCATTCTTGTAGGACATGCTTTCGGCAGTTTCTCCTAGCCTGGAAGAAGTCAAAAGCGTCCGTTAGAACCGTCTGGAACTGAGATTTCGCCAGAATCTTGAACAGCGGTTCCGTAGCATAAGAGAGGGCAGCCATTTCCGTAATTATAAGGGAATTGAGGGGACCTGCCAACCTGGTTCGCGCATCAAACTCTGCCTGGATTAGGGAATCCGGCAGCCTTGGTAGTTTCTCGCCGAACTGGTCCATGGCGCAGTCCGGTTTGAGCTTACCAAGCGTGAACGTAGCTGGCAAGTTCTCCCACAATTCTCCGAAGGCCGGGAAGAGCGGAGAAGTAGACTCCGCCTCCTCAACTGTGGGATGGGCTCATCCTTGAGGACTGCCTGAAGGGACCTTCTCCACTAATTTCGTGGCGAACGGAAGAGAAACCTCCTCTTCCGTCGCGAAAATAGTGAAGGGACTCTTGTAGGCCTGGAGTTTGGTGTTCGTACACTCCCAGTCCTCAAGGCAGTGAACCCATTCCCGCTGAGCATGATCTCTACTATGATAGGACGCCGACTCCTTAGAGATCTTGTCTTCCCTCGTCAGAGCCGTTGGCGTCAGCCTAGCATAACCGATGAAAGGCTGCGTCAGACCCGGAGGGTAAAACTCGAAGTCCTCAATCCTTCGAGTTCCACACTCCGAGATAGAGATCATTCCATCCTTGAACGGAGCGTAGGCAGCTACTCTCCATGGGTTCTCCATAGAGAAAGCTGGCAAAGAGTCATATGGCGGGAGTTGAAGAATCCCAGTGCTTGACGCTGGGGAGACTGGAGGAGGAACCTGAGATAGCCCAGCTACTCGGTCCTCATTTTCTCTCATCCTGTTAGAGAGATCTTGAATTGATTGGCTAGACTGAGACAGAGTGTTTGACAACTGTGCAAAACATCTGCTCGAAGCGTGACCCCAGGGCGGAGATTTGCGAGCCCATCAACTCGCCCACCTGTTGCATCACCCCTGCTGAGAAAGTAGAGGGATCAAAGGTGCTAGGACCTGCTACACCCCTACCGGCGTAGCCGGAGTGGAAGCGGTGGAGGCGGGAGAAGGCACTGGCTCGGCGGGAGCGCGAGCCTTCTCCTTCGAAGCCTTGCTTCTGGAGCTCTTTGGGTGAGAAGAGCTCGGCTTTGCTTTCACCGCATCGGCATGGAAGTCGACGACTTCCTAGCCGAAGAAGACGAAGACGACTTCCTAGAAGTTGTCTTGGCCAGAGTCTTCGGTTCTCTCTGTCCCTTCACCTTTGGGGGTACAGAGAGGGCGGGGGTGGGAGAGCAGGTAGGGATCTCAGATCCCCCCACAAAGCCTTGGAATGAAGCACTAGAAGGAGGGGACGAGGGAGAAGATCCAGAAGCACCCAAGGAAAGACCTTGGGCGCCCGACACACCTACCTCAACCAACAAATCCTCCCCCACCTACCGCCATAGGTTTCGTGTTTAAGGTCCAGGCAGCGACGTCCGGGACCGACTCCTGGGAGGCTACGACCTCAAAGGATTGCTGGAGGGTCTTGCTGGATTGGAGGCTATCAGCGGGGCAGCGGACAAGGGGGGTCAACGTAACCAGTTGACTTGCCCGCGGGGAAGATCTGGACGGCCAGCTTCTTATCCAGAATATAGGGCTGGCCTTTGGCGGCGTTCTTCCCGAAGCCGCCCACCCACGCTTTCAGGGTGGCGAGGGCGACTTCCCTCACACCGGTAGCCTGAAAGAAAGGCAAGATTAGTTTCCAATGGTGGAACGGGGTTTAACAAACTTACGACTAAAAGTTGTTAGTAAAATGATAAGTAAGCCTATAACGGACTTACCCCATCTCCCAGCTGACCGACCAGGTCGTAGCAGATGGCGCAGGCTTCAGGGTGCCAGACGATCGTCTCGTTGTAAGACGTGGCACAGGGGGCGTGAGACCTACATTCATCATGTCCACAGGGGTCGAACAAGCGTCGCGTTTACACGCTGGGAACTGGCAGTTGGTAGCCTGTAAGTGGAAAGATACATGAGTACCAGGTAAACACTTACAGTCTAACAGATGCTCCGCTTGTGCCGGAGCGATAAAGTTAGATTAAACCAGAGCCCCGCCAAAATACGTGTGGTAACCAGGTTGGTTGTGATCTCTAGGCTATAGCTCCGCTGATGGCGGAGACACAAAAGAGAAACCAACCAGGAGTGGTGGTAAAAGGAAACCACGACGGAAAATGGCGGGGATGGAAATAAATCAATCATATAATACAATTCATTGTAAAATTAGGGTATATCCTTAAAATAGTGATGATAAAATAACCTCCCTCCGCCCGTCTACTAGAAGAGTGCGCGGGTAAGAGACAAGCTCACTTCCGGTAGCGGGGGAGAGATGAAAGGATATAGTAGGCAAGCAACCGACCACTAGAGGGGGCCCACCCCGCCCGCTAGCGGAGCCAGTAACCCATAACCAAAGGTGCCCCGGCTGCGACGGAAGGCTCCTTTCGTATAGCGAGGCAGGTGGCTGAGCAACTGGGGAGGGGGGGGAGGTCTCGGAGAAACAACAAACACGGCGGGAGCGAGAGAGAGGGGGGAGGGATGGCCTTACTCCTCCCCGCCTCACCAACTACCGCATGGAGACTCGGTACCTCATGAGTGGTCGCCCTATACCCCCCGCTGGGAGGAACCCCTGGCCGCCTCAGAGAAGTGGTGAGAAGGCAACTGAGGTTGTCATGACAACCAAGGGGTCCCCCAGCTCCTCCCTATACCATAAGGGGAGGGCGGGGATAGGGTAAGGTGCGATGGGACACGTGACCGCTAGTGGCCTAGGCCGCGAGCAACACAAACCGTGAGATGGCCACGTGTACCAGACTGTACCAAGACAAGGAACAAGAACCTAGGCTAGCCTAACACCCTAAATGTAATAGATAATACATCGAAAAGATGGAAAAGACACTTTTGAGTAAAAGAGAAGAAGCCCAGGAGGAGGACAGACTGTTCCAAGAAACAGAGGCCTACTCGGAGCCAGCGATAGCCGATGAAGAGCAAGAGCCGGGATGCTGTGGGCCGGAATAACAAAATAGCCCTAAATACCAAACTAAGAGAAATGGTAGGAGGGCTGAACTAGCTAAAACTCGATGTAAAAACAATGAACGTAATAAAGTAAGCCCATAAGTTATAAGAAGTCCCAGTATGGAGGACCGGGGAATTCTTACGAGGCAGCATGGCGCCGCCACGAGACAAAACCAGGGAACCAGATATGACCTATTAAGAGGAAAATACAGGTACCCGGAAGATAAAATTGTGGTAAAATATTACTTATGAGTTACTTAACTTAGCCGTGGCAATAGCTGAACGTTCCATGGTAGAATATAATGGTAAATCCAAGAAATAGCACAGCACAAGAAAAATGGCGACTTGTCGCTAGCGCTAAAAATTAAGGATGTCCGCTAGGGGCGCTGCTGTCCGTGGCGTCCTCTAGTAGTAGTAGTAGAGGCTGCATCGCCCGTTGGTATCAGCTCTCTCTTGGGGGGATTCTGATAGGAAGTTCTAATTGGTGTTTGTCTCGTGGTAGTGTTCCACACTCGCCCCTATTATCATACCGACACTTCTTTTTAAGAGTGAGCGAGTCAGTTTTACTGACATTTTCTTAATTTTGTTTTTCTCTGGTAATTTTAGGTTAATTTTACCTAGAAAGAATGATATTAAGGATCTTTCATAGGCCGACACGAGCTGAGCCCAGAAATGATATATACATGAGCGTTCACTCGCAGGAGGCTCAAATCACTCTTCTGGCAAGATGAATGAGCCTCCTTAAATGTCCCTTAGAAAAAGAGCCAGTGCATTCTTCTAAAAGGGTAAATGTGGTCTCTTTCCTCCTCATCCTCTCGTGACGAGAGAGAGGACGTGAAGCGTCCTCTTCTCTAAAGCTTCTTTAGGGGGCGCGAGTCCTTCCGAGAGCCCCAACCCCTGTGTGGGGAGGATGCCTCGGAGGCCGAGAAACAACCCTTGAAGCTTCGTGCACGTGCTCGATCTTCGGCAGCCTGGGAAGCTACAACAGGACCTGCCGAAAGGAAGCCAGATCAGCATGAAAAGCCCGTAACCCTCCTTCGGCTTTTGACATGCCCTCTCCCTGGTTTCTGGGAGTCCGACAGAGGTCTAGGCCTAGAGGCGTTATGGGGCCGATCTGACGTTCCCTCCTAACGAGAGAGAGGACGTGAAGCGTCCTCTTCTCTAAAGCTTCTTAGAGGGCGCGAGTCCTTCCGAGAGCTCCAACCCTTGCGCGGGGAGGACGCCTCGGAGGACGAGAAGCAATCCTTCAAGATTCGTGCGCGTGCACGATCTTTAGCAGCCTGGGAAGCGTCAACAGGTTCTGCCGAAGGGACGCCAGATCGGTGGGAGCCCCCGTAACCCTCTTGCGGCTTTCAACAGCCTCTACCTGAGTCCTGGGAGTCCGACAGAGGTCCAGGCCTAGAGGCATTATGGGGCCGATCTGACGCCCCCTCCACACACAGGGGCACTACACTTCACAACACTGATTGGAGAGCGAGCACTTTAGTCTAAGATTACTTGATGTAATCCTCTAGCAGACACTTCTTCTAGGCCCGTAAGCCATACCACAGGGTTAGGCAAAATAAAATCTACAGGAGGTTAGAAGGTTCATTATTTCTAGCTTCTGTTTACTGTGGAGGAAAACTCCTGATTCTAACACGCTCTAAAATGCGTACATGAATCCTACTTCTTCCGTAATCAGTCACACATTACACTAATTACATTGAACTTATGCAAAGAAAACATGTAAACGCCATATACACTAAGCGAGTGTCTACCGAAAGTTCCGGTAGCTTCACCATCCCCCATGCAGACAACAAAGTCTGAAACTAGGCTAACTAGCCTCAGACATCAAATGCAATGAAAAATTTACGATAGCGTATGCCTAGCCACAAATCCAAGTCAATAATCGTAAGAATAATTAGGATACTTAAGCGGCTAATGAAGTTTCAAAATCCTAGGCGGAGGTCTGTAAACAGTTGTTTACCGACCGGCGACAGAAAAAATATGAATAGAAAATGGGAATAGTTCCTGATATCCGCCTACCAGCGGCGGGAATGGGTACCACCACCTGGCCGCCCACTGCGTGTGCCGCGAATTTTGAAATTCTGTTGGACTTCGGAGAATACAGCTATATATATATCTGTCAGGTAAGTTTCATGAACAAAACTAAATTTCATATATAATTGTATTCAAATCGCGCTGTGTGCAAAACGGTTAAAGGTAACAAGTTACTCTTTTTTTTGTTGTAATTTACACTAAATTGCAATCATTTTGTTATATAACACATTGTAAAACGATAAAAGCAACACAGAGAAAATATTATCACAAAATAATGCATGAATTCGTAACGCACAGACGTAAACAAATATTTTTTTCAAAAATTCACCATAAATCTAAATATTGTCCTAGAGACTTCCAATTTCTTTCAAAATGAAGACAAATGATTGAATATTACTATACTGTAAGAGTATTAGCGTACAATTGCAGTTTTCGACCATATCTGAAGAGTTAAAGTTGACCGAATGTCAAATTTTTTTATATATATATTTTTTGTATGCAATTATTTCGGAAATAAGAAAAGCTACAACCTTCAAATATTTTTCGTTTTATTCTACATGAAATTGCGCACATTTTCATATATAAAACTCAATGAAATGCCTAATATGAAATGGAGCAAATATTCCGAGAATGGGACGTACGCATTTCGGAGATTTGTGGTGGAGAATCCGCGCACGGAGGGAAGGAAAGATTTTTTTAAATTCACCATAAATCTAAATATTGTGGTAGAGACTTCGAATTTGTTTCAAGATGAAGATAAATGACTGAATATTACTAGAATGTCAGAGTTTTAGCTTACAATTGTGTTTTTCGACCATTTCGGTAGAGTCAAAGTTGACCAAACGTGGTTTTTTTTTCTATTTATCGTGATTTATATGCAAATATTTCAAAACTGAGAAAAGCTACAACCTTCAATTATTTATTGTTGTATTCTACATGAAATTGCGCACATTTTCATATATAAAACTTTATGTAACGGCTAATTTAAAATGGTGCAAACGTTACCACAATCGCACATATGATTTTTTCGGAAGAGTTACCGCGCGGACGTAAAGAAAATTTTATTTTTTTCATAAATTCACCATAAATCGAAATATTGTGCTAGAGACTTCCAATTTGTTGCAAAATGAAGGTAAATGCTTGAATATTACTAGAATATAAGCGTTTTAGCTTACAATTGCATTTTTCGACCATTTCAGTAGAGTCAAAGTTGACCGAAGGTTGAAATTTTGGCAATTATCGTTATTTATATGAAAATATCTTAAAACTGATAAAAGCTACAACCATGGGTTGTTTTTAGTTGTATTGTGCATGAAATTGTGCACAATTCCATATATAAAACTTTATATAACGGCTAATTTTAAAATGGTGCAAACATTACCACAATCGCATGTATGATTTTTTTCGGAAGAGTTACCGCGCGGACGTAAGGAAAAAGTTTTTCATAAATTCACCATAAATCGAAATATTGTGCTAGAGACTTCCAATTTGTTGCAAAATGAAGGCAAATGATTGAATATTACTAAAATATAAGAGTTTTAGCTTACAATTGCGTTTTTCGACTATTTCAGTAGAGTCAAA
>NC_061087.1:55924796-55969796 GCF_015104395.2 Macrobrachium nipponense
TCTAGGTCGGTACCCTGCCTACTATGGTGGGAATAGATAAACAACTCGGCAAAGAAGCTCAATTTTATTTCTACCGGCTTCCGACGAAGGTCATGAGCTATAGTTTTCTTTGAGTTTAGCTTTCGCTGTTTGCAGAGTTTCCAGTACCTTCGTTGAAGTACTCGGATTCTTTTGTCATTTCCATTCAACGTTTGTTAACTAGTCATGCATAATTAACGGTACTTTGACCAGTTTGACCAGCCTGCAGTGGACTCTTAATTGTACCCATCAGGTACCGCTTAAGAAGGTAAATGAGGTTAAACCTTCTTGTAGTTTCTGGGATACCCCAGATACCTTTTCTTCAGGTAATTCCGATAAACTTCCGGAGGGAGACTTTTCCCAACCTGTTGTGAGATGTAAGCGTCCGAGATCAGTGCGCACTTCGACGCCAGTGTCGCCTTTGGCCCTTAAAGCTGTACCAGTTACAGTACACGAACGGCCTAGGACACCAGGGCGCGAATTGACCCCTTGCTGTGGGTTCCGTATGTGCTGTTGCTATTAGCCATGACACTGTTTCCGAGCGTATTTTGACTCCGAATCCCTCATTGATGCATGAGCGCCCATTGGCGCCAGAGACTTCGATGCATGAGTGCCCATCGGTGCCTGAGACTTCGACTTTGATGCATGGACTTTCAGGGGTGCAGGAGCACCCATTAGTGCCAGAACTCCTTTTTCCAACTGAACTGGAGTCGTTCGAGCTGCCAATTCCACCAGCGGCTCCTCGTATTTCGTCTAATCCTTCAGTTGGCATGGCCGACCCTCATTTGTCTAATGTATCTTCTGCGGTAGAGGAAGAGATTGCTACAGAAGATTCTAATCTGCCATCAGCTTATGAAGCTCTTTTGTGATTTTTCTTGGAAAGCTATCCAAACTTTTTCAAGCCAGATACTCCTGCCCCTCCAGCTACAACTCTTCAGATTAGTAAAGTTTCTTCAGAGTCTCATGGTCTCCCTCCGTTAGTGCTTTCTATTTCAACCAAGAAAGCAATGGGTGAGGTTGAAAGTTGGCTAGGAGAAGAGAGAGCACAAGGGAAAGCAGTCTTCTCTTTTCCCTCCTTCTTGCTTGAATAAGAGAAGACATTCGTATTATTTCACTGGGGAGTCTCTCTCTTTGGGTGTTTTTGCCTCCGCCTAAGGGGACTTCTCAGGACATATTGAGTCTTCTTGGAAACCGGCTTTCACAGTGGCAAAAATCTGGTTTTCTTCGAAAGAGATCGGCCACCTCCTTCTAAATCTTTAAGATTTTAGAAGTTAGTTTTATGGACTGAACTATCGGCTCCCTTGGTAAGAAAACTCAGGACGCTTCCTCAGCAATTTCTCCATCTAAACTGATAAATATATATTATTGCCTTGGTTCAGAGTAATAGAACACAAATTTGGTAATACTTTTTAATAAATTTTAAATTTTGATAATCTACTATTATACAGGTAGTTGTCGACTTACGACCACAATTGGTTCCGACCAACCAGTCGTAAATCGATTTGGGCGTAAGTCGGCCAATGTTAATTTGCCGAAAGAATATTAGGCTAGCCTAGCCTACCCTAGGGTAATCAGTAGGGTAGCCTAGCCTACACTACACAGTATACTTTATACATCTATGGCTTCGTCATTATTAATTTCAGCAAATTCTCTAAGTTCAATGCACATTTACTTATAGTAATTCAGTACAAAGAGAAATTGAGTAACATTTAACAAGTTAGCCTCGTGTATACATACAATAATGATGTTATCGTGTACGTACATATATCGTACGTATATTTATGAATACAGTAGCCTAGCCTACAGTATACTACTGCATATTATATGGTATAATTCAGTAATTTATTAGCCAATTTTGGATGTTCAATGCATTCTGACTTATGATATCACTGAAAAGAAAAATTGGATACAAAATGGGAATCAGATTCGGACTGACTCAGCATTACTTACCTAATGTGAGCGATGTCAGGCTGCTTTAGTTAAATAATTTTTCAATTTTTTATTTTTCTTTAGACACTATCATATTTCATAGTTGTTATGATTTCTTTAAATTTTTATACCATTTGTGCTGTCTTTCTACACATCACATCGTGTCATAGGTTGCGTACTTTTGTGAAGTTAAAGTCAAACCCGTTTCTCTACACATCATACTGTTTCTTATTGCTACGTTTGTCAGGTTTGATTCAGTCACTGCTTGCTACAGTACAATTGGTTTATTGTGGAAAACATACAAAAATATAAAATACAGATGCAAAAAAAAAACATACGTATGTACGTACAAAAATACAATTGAAAACTATTACATCAAATTAAAAACTTATTGACTGCTGGCATCACTGGTGCTTGGCTGTGGGTTGTCGGCATCATCAACTGGGGCAACGCTCGGTGTGGCGGGAGGAGTTGTTCATTTAAAAAACATGGTTAGCTTGGTCTGAATTGTTTGCTTCTTTTTTTCGTCATTAATTTCACGATATGGACGAAACGCGTCGTGTACCATCTGTTCAATCTTCGCAAACCTTTCAATGTTTGGGTCCATTTCTTCGAAATGTGCAAGGAGTTTATTCAGTTGGGCTAAACCCTCTGATTATCCCTTAGCGGTGAATTTCCTTTCTGGCAATTCTTCTTCCTTCTCTGCTTCACTTCTTTCTTCTTCCACCACTCTTTCTTCTTCCAATTCCATCAGCTCTTCATTTGTAAGTTCTTGGGAATCTTGGTCTAAACTCCTCAATATCTTCCATTTCACACTCCAACGAAAGCTCTTTCGTCAGCTTCACTATTTTTTCCCCGTATCAATTCTAGTTCTGATTCGCTCTCAAATCCAGCAAAAGTATTCACATAACGTTTAACACACTTTTTCTAAATGCCATTCATACACTTCTTCACAGCTTCCCAGGCGGCAGACAGATTCTTAATACACTGAAGAATATTATACTCTTTCCAAAATTCTTGCAGGGTTAGTTCTGGGTCGGCATCTATAGCAGATATGGCTTGGGCAAAAGGGGTTTGGAGATAGTTTGCCTTAAATGCAGCAATCGAACCTTGGTCCATAGGTTGAAGAATTGGAGTGGTGTTTGGTGGCAAAAAAATCACTTTCACATCGGGATTGAGATCATCTCAATGTGGTGGATGTCCAGGTGCATTATCAAGCAGCAGTAAAATCTTGAAAGGTATATTTGTCTCAGAACAGTATTCACACACTTGAGGAATGAAACAGTTAAGGAACCAGTCTTCAAAAAGTGGCAGAGTCATCCATGCCTTATGGTTAGAGTGAAAGTAAACAGGCAAAGCATGCTTGTTTACATTCTTGAACGCTCGTGGGTTTTCAGAGTGGTAAATTAGGAAAGGCTTCAGCTTGAATCCTGCGATATTCCCACCAAGCAGCAGAGTAAGCCTATCCTTAAATGCTTTAAAACCTGGCATGCTTTTGGCTTCTTTGTGGATGTAAGTGCGTGCTGGCATTCGTTTTCAGAACAACCCAGTTTCATCCACATTAAAAATCTGCTCCGGAAGATATCGTTCATCTCTAATTATTTCATCCAGATTTTTGACAAACTTGCTAGCTCCTTCCTCATCTGCACTTGCTGCTTCTCTAGTCACTCGAACATTATGCAGTTGGAATCTGTTCTTGAACCTCTTGAACCAGCCAACACTTGCCAAAAATTCTCGATTGTAGTCTTCTCCAGCACGCTCCTTCAAAGTCTGAAACAGACTTCTAGCCTTCGTCTGCACAGTAAAAAGGCTTAACGGTGTTCATTTTTTAATTTGATCTTCCATCCAAACGTTCAACAATTTTTCCATTTCATGGATAGGCCCGGTATTTTGATTTTTCCATTTCATGGATAGGCCCGGTATTTTGCTTTGTAATCACAGTCGATCGCATGAGTGCAGAACCTTTCACAGCTTCATGAATCCTTTCTTTGTCCTTCAGAATCGTAGACACAGTAGAGTGCGATAACTTCATATCACATGCGATCGCATTAACCTTCTTTCCTCCTTCAAACTGTTTTATCACTGTTAGTTTTGTGTCCAGGTCAATGGCCTTTCTTTCCTTCTTGGCAGGCTGAGGATTAGATAAAGACAATTTCCTCTTGGCAGACATTTTAAGAAATTATCTAAAGCACAAGATATATGTAAACAGACACGGAGGGTGCGTACGGTAGCGGGATGCTTTTTACACTGAGTGAGCAGCGGCAGCGCAGCGAGCTGTGTGTGGAGAAGCGGAAGCTAGGGGAAAAACTGTCGTACACCATTTTCGCGTTACGATTGCTTGTAAAGCCGATCAGACGTAACTCGCATTGGTCATAAGTCGACAACTACCTGTATTGAGATTTTTTGTGAGTTTATGGGGTTGTATCAAAACTCGAGTGTTTAAGATCTTTTTTCGAGTGTCCAAATTGAGAGCCTAGTGTGTTCTACACATTGCTGGATTATTACTTGAAATGAAATTAAAATGTCTCTGTTGAGCTGTTTATTTTCACATGAATTTAGTTATTGATGTAACTATATGGGGTCATCTGATCCTGCCAACAATGCTGTTCCTGGCTCCATGCATGACAGGCATTGTATTCTCCATGCTGGGAAGCCTTTGGAGAAGAAACAATGTTGTGATGTTTGCTCTTCTATGAGATGAACTGGAGTACTGTGCAAGCCTCAGCTGAGAAGAGGCATGCAAAACCCCAATTTTAGAAATTGATTTATTATGACTTGGTTGTCAGCTTGCCCGAGAGCCCAGATGAGAATGATGGTTATCATGTATCATGGAGCCAGAAATTCACAGCTGTTATATCCACAACATCAGCTCCTAGATATAGACCATCTGACGCTAGTGACAGGAATTTGACGTACGTTCCAATGCAAGGGTAGATGATGCTGAACCCTCATCATCTGGAATTCTTCCTGTCACTTGTCTTTCCTGTAATCAAAACAGGAAGAAAAATGGTGGGGCTATTGTACTTTTAGGATCGTGTGAAGCATTAGAAGCAGGACAGAGGATTCAAGAGGCTGCTGAACTACTTTTGAAAGTTGTTGGTGTAGACTTGGTAGCAGAAGAAGCTAAGTATCATCATTCATGCAAAAGCACATTCTTGTGTGCAGCCAATAGAACTTCTAGTACTGAACAGAAAAAAGATGATATTCCACAGAATAAGACAATAATTGCTGTTAGAAATATCCATGAATATGTCTAGAAGTTTGTAATTGCTGACAAACATGCAGAACTGTTGACATCTGTGTATGATTGTTATTTGGACTTGTTCATTTGCCGATGAGTCTCCTATGCTTAGGCACAGTTTGTTGCGAAACCTAACAAATAAGTTTGGGTCCAAAATGAAGGCCCAGAGTCCAGTAGGTAAGAAATTAGGTAGTATTCTTTACAATGCTGTAATTGGTGATGATTCTGTACATGTGGCTTATGACTACACAGAGTCTGAGGAACGACTCCTCAACCAAGCAGCTGTGAATGATATTAGAGACAGGGACACAATTGTACCCCAGCCCATGATGAACTTCAAAGTTCTGTACACAGGCAACAAATCTGACCAATGTGGAAAACAAATTGAATGTCGTATTGATTCCATAAGTCAGGATGCATGTAACTCTAGGTATGGCTATAAGATCTATCACAGGTAGCAAGAAGCTTGTTGAAATTCTGAATAGGTTTGGGCATTGTCTCAACTATTCATGCTTGGAGGCATAAATCATGCGTCAGGCAGGTGAACGAAAAATTATGAAACTCTGCCACCAGTTTTTTGAGCGTGTGTGTACATTAACATATTTCATCAACTTGAAAGAGCTATCCAGACAAATAACATGATGCTCTTTGTCTTCACACTGACACCAATCATTGACCTGTTTTTTTTGGGTCACATCAACTATCCCCGCTGGTTAACAAAATACCAATTGGACTTATTGAGTATTGATGAGAGATACTTAATCAGGGTGTATTCACAGTGTGAAGGACAGAACATGATATGAGCAAAATTCCTGTGGATTTGATACTGAAAAATGCCGATGATGCATCTCGACTGACAGGAATCACCTTTTTCACTAATGACTACTCCTCTCGCCTTAGATGGTGGGATCGATTAGTAAAGATGATGTCACTACAAAACTTAGGCCAAGACAAATTCAACGTGACAATGAAGATCTTCAGAAAATCATCAAACAGCTCTTAGATACGAACAATCCATTTGAAAACTGAAGGAAGCTTCAGAGGTATTGTACAATATTTGCACAGGAAAAGGTACCAATGATGAAATCTGGGAAAGCCTCCTCAATGTACCAACCAAAGGAAAAGTCAGACACAAGGAATTCATCCAGGCTTGCGTGAGTGATCCAAACAAGTTTGAAATTCCAAAATGAAGGAAAAGCTGAAAACCTTTGTAGATGGCTGTGCAAGCAATTGTCAGACAAAGAACACAAAAATTGCAGCCCTTAAAGGATCACGTGATCTGATGGGATGTCTCCTTGTGCTGTCCACCAAGAAGAGTCTTGACATGCAGCATATTCTCCAGTACGCATTGATTCCAGTACCTCTGTCCTTGGCCAGCCCTGAAGAAGTAATGATAAAGACTTGATAAGAGTGCACCCTTTAATATGTTGGAGAGTAAAGTGAAAGGTCTCGAAGAGCATCCAAAGGAAGTCAGTGCTTACGTCATAGATGGACAGTTCCTCTTACATACCTTTCCACCAAATTTGCCCTTCACATATGGAGGGTTAGCCAGAAGTATTCTTACCCAGAGTTTAACAACATAAGCCAAACACATACACATAGCCTTTGATGACTATCCACAGCCTTCAATAAAGAACACTGAAAGAGGCGGGCGGAGATCTGACGACAGAACCTCCATCATTAACAGGGTCAGAGCTGAGGGGAGTGCCAAGAAATCTAAATGATGCCCTAAAGTCCAAGTCCTTCAAAAAGCAGCTACCTCAGTTTCTTCCCAATGAATGGCAAGACTCTTCATATGCGAAAATTTTGGGGATTGTGAAGTCTTCTTAGATGTCCAGGGGAATGTTATGAGTTACAGGTGACAGAGGGTATAATACAGCAAAACACTGGATGGATTAAAAAACAACCTTGAAGAGGCAGACAAAGATTTGTCTGCATTCCTCATCAGCTGCTCGTGAGAATGGACACATAGTGGTCAGGGCATCCAACACAGACATTGCAGTGATATTATTGTACCACTGTAATAGATTTTAGTCAACATTGTGGATGGATATTGGAACAGTTTCAAAGAACAATCATTGTTACGTCAGCCTGACTGCATTATGGAAGGAACTAGGACCAGATCTTTATGCAGCGTTGCCAGCTTTCCATGCCTTCACAAGATCAGATTATACATCCGTGTATGTCAGAAAAGGGAAGGTCAGGCCTCTCCAAACTCTAGAAAAGCAACCTGACTACCTGAAGACTTTCAGGGTAATGGCAATGGGCTCTAGAGTTTCTAACACAATGAAAGAAGCTCTTCAGAGGTTCACAGCCACAATGTATGGAGCTGAGGATAGAGCAAACACTAGGCTGAATGAATGGAGGTATGAGAAGTTCATGAAGACATATGGACCAGAGGGAAATGGAAAATACCTACTACCCAATTTGAAGGGCATAGATGCAAGTGGGCTACCACCTTGCGAAGACGAGCTCAATCTGTACATTAAGCCTTCCTCCTGTGTTGCTAACTTGTGGACGAGCAGATCAAACTCATATGTAGCATCCCTCTGAAGAAAATGACTGGCAGTTGGTTGATGGCCATTACAAACCGGTTTGGTTCGAGAGGAGCAATTCCCTGCATGCCTTATCCCAGAGGCAGAGGACTTGGAAGCACTGGACAATGATGAGGAGGATGACATGAATATTGCATCTTCAAATGAAAATGGGTGTTGTGATGAGGATGACTAGAATCTTGTTACAGAAAAGCAGCCTGAGATTATAATTTGCTTTACCAGTTAATACTACTAGTTAAACTCATGATTATAAGCATATTCACATATCTTTTCCATAACAGAGAGAGAGAGAGAGATGTGTGTGTGTGTGTGTGTGTGTGTGTGTGTGTGTGTGTGTGTGTGATATTCATCAGCAGTTTTGATGTTTCATCTTATAAATTTTAGCAATAGATTTATAGCAAATGTGATAGTACATGTATGTGCATACTAATTAATATGAGTATGTCTATCAAAAGGCAGTTTTGGTTTCAAATAGACATGTTAGTGCCTGGCCATCTCCTGTAGCAGCATGTTATTAGATAGCAATGTTTTACCACAATATCTACTGCTACTACTGCTACTACCTTGCAAAAGCTGTGAAACATTAGATTTAAAAAACTGATAATTCATGAGTTACATACATTAGATATTATATCATGATATCCGGGTAAATACCATAAATGAATATCGAATTATTAATAGTATTGGCACGTATTATATTTGACTCTTCACCAATGCACCTTTTCTTGTACGTATTAATAAATACTTAAATATATAAATTTGCAGTTCCTTTGTTCTTCTATATCAGATAAAAAAAATATTCCCTCAAAGTTTTATTCATGGTATATAAAGAGGTCATGGAGCTAGAAAACTTATTTTAATCGGCCATGTGCTAATATAGCACTCTCTTTAGGCAGTTCTTAAATGGATTTTGCTCCAAATTCGACACTTAAGAACTGCTGATCCTTTATCAGGTAGGTCTAAAGGATATTTCTACAAAGTTTCATTAATGTACGTAAGACCTGTTTTAAATGTGCTTAAAAATAGCACCCTCTGTAGATCATTCTTAAATGAGTTTTGCTCCAGATTTGACACTTAAGAATTACTGATCCTTCATCAGGAAGCTATAAGGTATATTTCCACATTTCCACAAAATTTCATTAATGTGCTCAAATTGTGTTTTAAATGTAATTGTAGCTCCCCCATTGGGCCCTTCTTAAATGTTATTTGCACCAATTGTGCCATTTAAGAATGGCAGCACATCTGTAATCACAATGTCAAAATGAAACTTTTATCACAGGTTTGATTGATGTACTCCAAAATATAATTTAACCCTCTTACGCCGACTGGACGTATTTTACGTCGACATTTTTTGTCTCTCGTGTGCCGACTGGACATATTTTACGTCGACTTACAAAAGTTTTTTTTAAAATTCGCGGAAAAATACTTATAGGCCTACCAGCCTAAAACTTTTGAATCATGCGCCTTGGGGGATGCTGGGAGTTCAGGGATCAAGGTGTTGTTTTGTTTACAATCGTTACGCAGGCGCGCAAGCGCGAATTTCTTTCTTGCCGCACTAAAAAGTATCTGTGACACATCTCTGAAATTATTTCGTCACTTTGACATAATTTTTGTACCATTGTAAATTAGCCGTTACATGAAGTATTATATATGAAAATGTGCGCATTTTTATGTAGAATACAGCAATAAAATACTCATGATTGTAGCTTTTATCAGTTTTGAGATATTTTCATATAAATATCGATAATTGCCAAAATTTCAACCTTCGGTCAACTTTGACTCTACCGAAATGGTCGAAAAACGCAATTGTAAGCTAAAACTCTTATATATTAGTAATATTCAATCATTTACCTTAATTTTGCAACTAATTGGAAGTCTCTAGCACAATATTTCGATTTATGGTGAATTTATGAAAAAACTTTTTCCTTACTTCCGCGCGGTAACTCTTCCGAAAAAAATCATACATGCGATTGTGGTAATGTTTGCACCATTTTAAAATTAGCCGTTATATAAAGTTTTAATATATGGAAATGTGCGCAATTTCATGCACAATACAACTAAAAAAAACCCATGGTTGTAGCTTTTATCAGTTTTGAGATATTTTCATATAAATAACGATAATTGCCAAAATTTCAACCTTCGGTCAACTTTGACTCTACCGAAATGGTCGAAAAACGCAATTGTAAGCTAAAACGCTTATATTCTAGTAATATTCAAGCATTTACCTTCATTTTGCAACAAATTGGAAGTCTCTAGCACAATATTTCGATTTATGGCGAATTTATGAAAAAAATAACATTTTCTTTACGTCCGCACGGTAACTCTTCCGAAAAAATCATATGTGCGATTGTGGTAATGTTTGCACCATTTTAAATTAGCCGTTACATAAAGTTTTATATATGAAAATGTGCGCAATTTCATGTAGAATACAACAAAAAATAATTGAAGGTTGTAGCTTTTCTCATTTTTGAAATATTTGCATATAAATCACGATAAATAGAAAAAAACCACGTTCAGTCAACTTTGACTCTACCGAAATGGTCGAAAAACGCAATTGTAAGCTAAAACTCTTACAGTCTAGTAATATTCAGTCATTTATCTTCATCTTGAAACAAATTCGAAGTCTCTAGAAAAATATTTAGATTTATGGTGAATTTAAAAAAAAATCTTTCCTTCGCTCCGCGCGCGGATTCTCCGCCACAAATCTCCGAAATGCGTACGTCCCATTCTCGGAATATTTGCTCCATTTCATATTAGGCATTTCATAGAGTTTTATATATGAAAATGTGCGCAATTTCATGTAGAATAAAACGAAAAATATTTAAAGGTTGTAGCTTTTCTTATTTCCGAAATAATTGCAAATAAAAAATATATATATAAAAAAATTCGACATTTGGTCAACTTTAACTCGTCAGATATGGTCGAAAACTGCAATTGTAAGCTAATACTCTTACAGAATAGTAATATTCAATCATTTGTCTTCATTTTGAAAGAAATTGGAAGTCTCTAGGACAATATTTAGATTTATGGTGAATTTTTGAAAAAAATATTTGTTTACGTCCGCGCATTACGAATTCATGCATTATTTTGTGATAATATTTTCTCTGTGTTGCTTTTATCATTTTACAATGTGTTATATACCAAAATGATTGCAATTTAGTGTACATTACAACGAAAAAAAAGTAACTTGTTACCTTTAACCGTTTTGCGCACAGCGCGATTTGAATACAATTATATATGAAATTTCGTTTTTGCGCTATCATATATCGCATTATTTATATATGATAATGATAATCTTTTTCATTTCTGATGGTTGCATACTAAACTTCAGCCAATGACAAAAAAAGGAGCCAAACATGAACTCTTAATCTTGAAAACTAAGCGCGCTGTGATTTTTTGAAAAAAATATTTTTTCCTCTTCCGCGCTCACTCCGAAACCCCTCCGGCATACGGGAGACAATTTTTTATTTACCACTCCGGCGTAAGAGGGTTAAACGTGTTTTGGGGGCCAGTTCAAGCAGCACCCCCTACTCGATGCACCAATGGCATAACTCAAGAATGACCCATTTGGAGGTCCCCCATCACCCTAACTAATGACTTTAGCTATCAAACCTTTTGTACTCGAGATGTAATACAAATCTCTGTGAACTCCTGGACTATAATGAAATCAGTAAGTGAAGAATGAAATTCTCTGAATTCTGATTTGTTTATTGACCAGAAAAGGAATAGCTTCTAGGTCAGTTTTTGTTCGTATGAAACAGTATGCAGGTTTTGATGTAGTTAAACTGGGTTCAGCATTCTCTAAGGATAAGAGTAAGAGCCCTCTTATCGTGAGTCCATTTATACTCTGTCATGTGTTATAATGTGTTATCATTACGTCACAATACCCGGCTAGAAGACCAGCTGAAAGGGAATTCATTGATGTTAGTCTGTTCACCATTGAGCTTTGGATAGACCATTGAAGGGTAATCATTGAGAACAAGATTTAGGTTTGTCATGCATTGACACATTTCATTGTATTTTCAAATTATTTTAGCAGTTTCATAAGATTTGGCTGACTAATTTTGGTTGTCTTTTTTTCAGATCCCATTTGTATAGCTCATTCAGTTTTGTGTTGTACCATTTTACATTTGTATTGAAAACTTATTTACTTAATTTTCATTTTCCTGTGTTTATAGTTGAGATATTTATCTTCAACAGCTGTTGTGAGACTTATTCAGCATTCGTGCTTGAGTAGTGCTGATGCTGTACGAGGGGAAGTAGAATTTCTGACTAATGACTGTAACCGGCGTATGGCACAAGTCATGTACCAGACAATTGTCATTGTCTATTATACAACGCTAATTCCATGTTTCTTTGTTCCGGTAAGGCTTTTTTTTATTAATGTTTTTTTTTCAGAGCTTGTCAAATTTGTTTTTCCTTAGCAATGTTGAATTAGATTGAGTGTATGATGAAATTATATTACCTACTATACAATGTATTTATGCAATATTGAAAACTTTATTTTTTTTCAGTCCTCGTTATATTATGATGTATCGTGGGTTACTCTTCACACCTTATTTGTTGCTACTACCTGCTTTATGTGGCATCTCCTTTACTGCTATCCTGCAAGGTAACTTCATGTTAAACCTCTTAATAGTTTCTTTATGTTGTATCTGCAGTATACTGTTATATTACCAGCCTGAAAAATAAAATTACCTTTGATATTTCTCTTTGGGTATTTATTAACAATTTTCAACTCATATGAGGAAATTAGTAATAAATCATATAGCCCCTTGCTCTTGTTATTTATCTGATTCAGGCATTTATGCCATGAAACATAATACAAAGGCATGACTGAATCAGAGCTTATAAGATGAATTGTCAATTCCCTTGACAGATATTGTGATGTCCTCCATCGATCTTCCATGCATTTAGGTGGCTGGGCAAGAGTTGAGGGACGGTCAGCTCATGCTCCTTACAACCCTTGGTCTAATTCAGTACTTTGGCCCCAGGGTGCATTAGTTAAACACAACAGAGAATTATATAGAGCAGAAGGTGCAACTAATGCAGCTGAACCTGGAAATACTACTCACGCAAGGCTATATGTAAGTTTCTTGTCTCTTATATATTTGCGATTAGGACAGAAAGAATGCTGCTTTAGTTATAGCTAACTCTTGGTATTTCACAGTTTGTTTATTTGCTGCTATGGATTGAAATAAATTAACTTTTGCCTTGCAGTGACATACAATATTGAAATGAAAAATAAACAAAAGGTATTTTTTTTTTTATTAATGTCACTCAATTTTTTTCCTCCATCTCTGGAAATATGGTAATAATTCCAGGTAAACCAAATGGAAAAATGTTAAAGCTTATAAATGTGCCTCAGAGGTAGTAGAAAAATGGTGTTGTTACTATTGAACATTATTGTAAATGAAGCCATTTAAACTTAAAACATGCAGGTAATAGGGAGAGAAAGACGAGTTATCACATACAAGTTTTATAAAACTAAAAAAATACCTCATGCTGTAAGACCAGGCCAATATACTTGGCCTGGTATGGTATATTCATGAAGTAAGACTTTTTGCATATAAGCACACAAATACACATTACTTTACAATTAACCCCTGTTATGTGGGGGTGGGGGATTAGGGACCACAACCACCCACAAAAAACAAAAATCGGCATTAGGTTGTTACCCCCTCAAAAAATGCTTGTAAATTTTTCTTTCCATTTTTCTTTGCAAAATTACATTTAGAGCTGACATACTATCGTGAAAGACAAGAACAAAAGCCAACAGCAACCCCTTGGTATATTTATGAGCAAATTTACAAAACGACGTCGTGAACCAGAGACGCAGTACATTCTCCCTTCAATTCAGAAGGAAAACTGAAGTCCTGAAACGCCAGACTCGGGATTTTAGTCATTTTAAAATATTAATATTAATGTAAACTACAAAATATCTATAAAATGTTTAATACATATTAAATAATCTTTAATACAAATTAAATAAATCTGTCTTACAGAACATTTGACAACTAATCAAGTTGCCCCTTTACTGTATACATAAGCCATTTTCTCTCATAGTACTGAAGTATTATGTAATCCTTTTAAAATTATCACTAGTTCGCATTTGTTTTTATAACAACACTGTTTATTCACCATTTACGGTATTTTTTCACATTGTGTATGTGACTAAATTATAATTTTTATGATAAAAATGATTTACAGCATACTTATAATGTAGTTATGTACAGGCGGCCTGCGGTTAACGGCGCAATCGCTTAGCAGCGAATCGGTTTCACGGCTGTTGTCAAAAATATTAATGAAAAAAATAAGGTATTGCAAAGTATTTTTACGGCACAATTTTCGCTTAACAGCGCTGCTAGCACCATTATGTCTAATGAGTACGTACATTTGTAGAAAAACCGTTCAGACCATAAAGGTTATGCAAATGATATTAAAAATTTTTATTGAGAGTTATTACATAGGTATTAGGGTAAACTGTATGCCCCTGATGCTGTTATATGCCGAAAATATAGAGTTAAATAAGCGCAAATTTAGCTATGGATGTGTCGATTTATAAATGTTCATGCTTTTATGTTTAAAATGTGTATGAAAAAGGGATTTTGACAAAGGAAAAATCTATTTCTGGGGGAAGACTTGTGTTGCCCGGTGAAAAGTCCCTGTAGCTCACTTTTCTAAGTATAAATAGATCCTAAATATACCAGAGAAAAAGCTAGCTTGGTATGCTGAAGTTACTACCCTCAGCTCGATCACCCCAAGGGCGTCGGTATAGCACTAGGGCGAGTGGAAGCCCCTACCAACAGGTCTTCTTGCCAATTAGAGGATTCCTTTGAAAATCCCTCCCACGGCAAGAGCCGTTACAACAGTTACTCCTCTTACCTTCTGCTCGCACTCGCTACTACTACTACTACATGGCCGCCATCTTCATTCCTGGAATAGACACCCAAGCTTGGACTGGCTAAGGGTGGGACTAGAAGAAAAGATGGGTTCACCGGGCGACACAGGTCTTCCCCGAGAAATAGAGTTTTCGTTTGTCAAAATCCCTTTTCTGGGTTCAACCTGTGTCTGCCAGTGAAAAAGTATCAGAGAATTCCCATCCAAGCTTAACAGATACAAAACAAGTATATAAAAGGGATAATGAAACCTAAGTTTCACTTGAGAATAAATTTAATGCGCCGTAATAGGGCGGACACTTACTTACTAATTCTAATCTGGACTTAAACTAGAGCTTAAGACTAGTAATAAAAATAATATAACAGAATGGTATCTGAAGCAATATACAATAGATTATGTACAGACATGTTAGTGATACCAATATGGTCTCAATGCTATGTACAAGTTCCAGTGACGGGATGGCAACAAACCAGCCCGGCCTGGAAGAGAGAGGGTTGGCAGGGAATACGAGCGAGGCAGGTAGGAAGGAGAGAGTATTTAAGGGAAAGGGAGTGACAAAAAGGGGCTAAGGAAAAAGAGTTGATAAGACTCGGTCATTCAGGGGAGACTATGCTCCCTGGAGCCACTGTTGGGAATTTGAGGGCCTCTAAGTTCTTTAGATAGTGGTGTTTAAATACTGCTGGAGATTTCCAACCCGTATATTTCTTCAGGTCTTCGAAATTCATATTGTGAAAATAGTTAATGGAGGTAGCCACTGCCCGGATGTCATGGACGTGTGGGACTGAATCCGGGTTGGCCTGCTTAATATAGTAGAGTATTTGTTGTCTAATACCTTTAAAGATCGTACCACCTTTCTCTCTAATGAAACGGGGGCCTGAAGTTTTTTCGGAAGTCCTGGCCAGATAGGATTTAAAGAGTAACTTCAGGACACAATGATGCATCCTGTGTCAGAGGAATAATCTTCCATGGAGCCCATCTGTTTTGTGAGTCCTCATTCTTAGCCAAGAACTTCCGATCTAGGGATAGTAATACTTCACCCGACGGGAGGAGTTCAACATGATCTGGATTTCTAGAGAGAGCCGAGAGTTCAGATATTCTGGCACCTGAAGCCAAGGCCATTAAGAATAAGGTCTTTCTGAGAAGGGTTATATAAGAGCATGACTCATTGTCAGTGTCTGAGGCTAATTTAAGTACATCATTCAAAAACCAAGAGACCGTTTGAGGACGGTCTATTGGTCTCAGGCGTGCACATGCTCTTGGAATCGAAGAGAAGTATGAATCTGACAAGTTAATGTTAAAGCCAAGCTGAAAAATCTTCCTTAAGGCCGATTTGACCGTAGAAATGGTACTAGCGGCTAGGCCCTTCTCAAATAGAGTTCTTAAGAATGAAATTGCCAGATTTGTAGTCATATTTTGAGCATCTGAATCTTTTAGAAAATTAGCCAACTTCTTCACTGCTGAATCATACTGCCTGAGCGTTGATTCTCTTTTATCTGATTCTATGAATAAGATGTTCAGTGGATCAATACTAGTGTTCTTTTGGGCTGCAAACTTCATGAAGTCCATAAAGTTAGGGCACTTAGAGTTTTTGAGGAAGCTGACACAGTCTGAGTTTGTACTACCTGTGTCAGTTCTGGACGGGGGATCTGTTTGGGCCGGAGATTCAGTTCTAGAAGAAGCGGAAACCCGTTGCTCTTTGGCCAGTTGGGAGCCACCAATGCTACCTGTCCCGTGAAAGATCTTAGCTTGTGCAGGACCTTCATCAGAAGATTCACTGGTGGAAACAGGTAAATCTTCTGCCAAATGTTCCAATTTATGGACATCGCATCTGTGGCGTAAGCTAGAGGGTCTAGGTTGGGTGCTACGTAACATGGTAGTTTGAGATTGGATTCAGTGGCGAATAGGTCTACTTGGAGGTCCGGGGTTTGATTGCAAATCCACTGGAATGACTTTTTGTCCAGGAACCACTCCGACTCCAGCGGAGTTGTCCTGGAAAGTGCGTCTGCGATAACATTTTTCACTCCTGCCAGGTGAGTTGCTGACAAGTGCCAATGATTTTTCGTTGCTAACGAAAATATCGCAATCATTACGTGATTTAGTTTGCTTGACCTGGAGCCTCCCCTGTTTATGCAGTGGACTACTACTGAACTGTCTGAGACTATCCTTATATGACTGTTCCTGGCCGGAGTCAGTCGTTTTAGGGTCAGGAAAATGGCCATCACTTCTAGAACATTGATGTGGAACTGGCGGAACATATCTGACCATGTTCCCTGGACTTTCTTGTGTTGCGAATTGCCTCCCCAGCCGCTCAGAGATGCATCCGTGTGGATAGTTAGAGACGGCGGAGGGAATTGCAATGGTACTAACTTGGTCAGGTTGCAGCATTCCTTCCATGGACGGAGCCTTTTTGTTAAAATGGGTGGAATTACCGAGATCTTGTCCCTGAGATTGATGTTGGCTCTCTTCCTCCAGACTCGATTAATATCCTTCAATCAGGCTTTCAATAGGACGTCTGTCACTGACGCAAACTGTAGCGAACCTAGGATTCTCTCTTGGGTACGTCGAGAAGCCTTTGTTGTTTGTGAGGAGCTGTTTCGTAGCCTTCACTATCTCCTTGATCTTCTTGGATGGTAGAGATAGTTTGTGCTTGTTTAGGTCCCATTGGATTCCCAGCCATTGAAAGCAGGAAGCCGGAATGAGCCAAGATTTTTCTTGGTTTATTTGGAAACCCAGAAATTCCAAGAATTTTATCACTTTGGCTGTTGCTTTGCGGCACTCGTCGACGCTGGCTGCCCAAATGAGCCAGTCGTCTAGTTAGGCTACTAACATTACCCCTTGGGTTCTTAGTTCCTGAACTATCGTCTCTCCTAATTTGGTAAATATCCTGGGTGCAATGTTGAGCCCGAACGGCATAACTCTGAATGAGTAAGCCTGTTTCCCTAGTTTGAAGCCTAGGTACGGAGAGAAGTTCCTTGCTATTGGAACATGATAGTAAGCGTATGTAAGATCTATAGAGGTGGTGACGGCCCCACGGGGAAGTAAGGTCCCCACCTGCGAGACTGTCAGCATGCGAAATTTGTCGCATCGAATGTATGAGTTGAGACGGGACAAGTCCAGAATCACTCTTCTTTTGTCCGAGTCCTTCTTTGGGACATTGAACAGACGTCCTTGAAACTTTAGGCGTTTTACTTTCTTTATAGCTTTCTTCTGCAGGAGATCTTTGGTATAGTCTATAAGGTCCGCCATTGGCATCTGGTAAAAACTGATTGGCGGAGGGGGCCCTTTCTCCCATTTCCACCCCAGACCTTTTGAGACTATACTGTGGGCCCATGGACTGAAGGTCCAATGGTCCCGGAAGAGATATAATCTCCCTCCCACCTGCGGCTCTCACTGGCTGGCTGCAGGTCTGCTACCTCTGCCTCCACAGAAGCCTCTACCTCTTGGTCCGCCTCGTAGCCGGGCGCCACCTCTGGCCATGCTACTTCCGGCATGCCTGTTGTAGCTGCGAAATGCATCTCGCGACTCGTAGGCAGGGTTGAAGGCTGGGGAGGTCATTATGGCTGTCAAGGTTGAAGGCTGCTGAGCCGGCGGAGTTTGTACTGAGACAAACTGTTGCTGCGGTTGAGCCTTAGATGTTGAAGGCTTACCGACCTGGGAGACCGGAACCGCTTGCACGACCGCCTGAGGCCGAGAGGCCTGGTAAGGATTAAATCTCCTTGGCCTCTTCTTGGGTCTGGTTTGGTGTCCGGGGCTATCGAACTTCATTTTGGAAGGGAATCCCCAACAGACCCTAAGACTCTGGTTGGCTCTGGCTGCCTCATGAAAGACGTTGTTGACCTCGTCTTTCGGGAACAAATTTTCGCCCCATATTGAGGACTTTATGAGTCTATTAGGCTCATGCCTTATAGAGGCACTTGCCAGGACGTACTTCCTGCATGCTCGTCTCGCCATCACGAAGTCGTACAGGTCCGTTTGGAAAGTCTGTAGTAGAGCTTTCGTAAGGACCCGGAACAATTGTTCTTCAGTGTAAATCGATGCTACCAACTCCGCCGCAGTGAGGGAGTTGATAGACCTTCCCAATCTGGTCCTTGCCTCGAATTCCGCTTTGACCAGGTGGCCCGGAATCCTAGGTAGCTTCTCGGTAAATAGGATGGAAGCGCAATCCGGATCAAGTTTACTTGCCGTAAACGTAGCCGGAGCGTCATTCCAGAACTCCACATCTGCGGGGAAGAGTAGAGAGGTAGCCTCTTGTCTCTTTTAGCACTGGTAAGGGCTTATCCTCCGCCGCCGCTTGCATGGTTAGTTCCGTCACCTTGGATGTACAGGGCGACAGAACTCCATTTGGAGTCACAAACATAGTAAAAGCTACCTTTTTGTGGCGTTAGTTTGGTATTAAAGCAACCCCAGTCGGAGAGGGTGCGAACCCAAACAGCTTGAGCTTGGTCCCTAGGGAAGATCACTGTCTCCTTTGGGACCTTGTCTACTCTGACTAGCGCATGTCCTGCTAGTCTGACAAAACCAGGGAATGGGAATGGGAAGAGCTCAAAGTCCTCCAGCGGACGGGTTCCACACCCTTCAATTGTCAACTTCCCATCTGAGAATGGGGCATGCAATGCTAACCACCACGGGTTGTTATTGTCAAATGGCGGTAGCTTTGACGCATCCGGCACTGTCATAGGCAGCGCTGGGGTTCCGGAGTGGAGAAATACGGTCAACATCTCCTCCAGGGGCCTGATCCTCTCAGTCAGAGATGTTATTGCCTGGCCTGAGGTGTCTGAGCCCAAGGCGAGTTGTATCGACTCAAGCCTCTCGTCAACCACATCCCTAACCTTCGACATTAGAAGGTTAGCGAAGGCCTCCTGGTCAAATCCGTACTCCGTCGCCTTGGATTTAGCGGATTTGGCTCTCGACCCCTTAGGAGGGGGAGAATCCTTGGCAGCAGGTGACTTGGCAGTAGAAGTCGACGGTTATGGGACCAACGACAACTCAGTCGCCGCTGACGGAGTCGGTTTCGATACCTTTGGAAGGGATTTCGGTCTTACCGATTTGATCTTGGGAACGACCGAGAGCGATCCTTCCCAAGCAGAAGTGGACTTAGAGAAGCCCAGGAAAGAAGAGGAAGAAGAAGGAGTAGGACTTAGAGACTACTTGCCTCACTTACCTCCCCACCTACCTCCTCCTCAGTGGCCATTGGTTCAAGGTGAAGGCTGATGGCCGCCACCTTCTCCGCCATCAGGTCCTCTTGTTCCTCCGGGACGGGCAGCATCACCAGACGGATGGATTCTATGATAGGGGCGGCAATGTGCGCCGGAACAGCTGTCGTAGCCGTGGCCCCCTTGTACAGAAGGGAGCACAATTGTCCATCCAGGACATACGGCTGTCCCGCCGGCGCATTCTTCCCGAATCCTGACACCCATCCTCTAAGCGCCACCCTTGCCTCATGCCAGGTGGCCGAGGCAGCCTGTCAGAGAGGAAATTGAATTAACATTCCACTTGGGGAATACGTAGTATCTATAAGAAACTTCTTAAGTTATTATAACCGAAATTCCATGCAATTGATGCAGTAAAGATACTTACCTGCTCATCAGTGAGAAGGGACACCATCTCGTAGCAGACGGTGCACGCGTCCAGATGCCAGACCATGTAGTGCTCGAGTTGTGCGGCGCAATTCACGTGCGAGCAGCTGACTACATGGCCGTAGGGCTTGCTGAGGGTAGCGGAGTACCCTTCCGCCTGGCAACAGACATATGTAAGTTGAAATTTCTTATGAGTACCAGCCCAAAGCGCCGGAGTTAACTCCGACGCGAGCATGCACCTTAACCTAGATATTGGTTCAAGATTTACTCACTAATGACTTCAACTCACTGAATGAATAGAGAAAATCATTGGATGTATTTGCCTGCTCCCGATTCCGTCCTTGAAAGGTAGATGTATGTCCAGTATATGGGATCTGAGACCCGCCGGACCAGAGAAGAGGAAGGACCTAATCTCTATTACGGTCGGCTGAATCAGAAGGCTACATATTATCATAGTCGAATAACTGACCCATCCGCCGTCCCCACTGGAGTGGGGAACGACACAAGAACGGAAACTGAGCTGCAGCAACTTAGTGCAACACTCCGGCAGCGGGTGTGAGGGTGAGTCACACTCCGTTGGCACCTTAAAGGTCCGGAGATATCTACAGAGTAGTCCCCAAAGCTTAGCCTACTCAAAGTCTCATCTCTCATTGTCATAAGTAATGCCGGCGGAACGGGCTGAAGCAGTGGATCAGGGTAAGTTAATTCCTCTATCTGAACCTGAACGCCTCTAGTGGGGGGAGCGTAACTCCTAGCCCGAATCCGTAGCCGGGGGAGGACAGCTGGAGGGAGAGACCACTGAGCGGCGGAGCTGTATAATGTACCATCCAGAGCGATGTCCGCCGGCTGGTGCGATACTAGACCGCTGTTAAGCCGGCGGAGCTATTCACTCGGAGACATAAGGGATTACATATAATACCAGTAACCCCACCGCTCCAACCCCTCTCTTCCCCACTTGAGTGAAAAAACTCCAGCGGTCGTTCATCAGTAAGACTACTAGAACCGCGAGTTATAAGCGTCCGGCAGAGCCGAGCTAGGAAGTGGGGGGAGGGGAGGTGAGGTGGTATGTGGGGTGGTTGGTTGTGATTGTCTGGCCATCAACCCGATCAGAGATGGACACCTATTGAAGGCTGTGTAGCCTACTACTACTAGGGGTAGTAGGCCGACTGGGCCTATGGCCCGTCGTGATTGGTACAGCGACCGATTGGTTATCACTCTCAACCGGGAGGACATGGCCTACTACTAAAGGTTAGTAGCCGGGAGGCTAGGCCAGGACGATATACATACCAGACCATTTAATGTACAGCAATACAATGAATAATATATAATAATAATAATAATGAGGCATCATGGAAGAGTTGCAAAGGAACATAAGGTGAAAGGAGAATACCCAGTATGGATTTAGCCTAACCTTCCGAGATCACTACAGAACCGGTCAGGTAGGCCAAATAACCTCCAAAGACATCATGGTGTGGATGGTGGCCCTCGACCAAACCTTCCAAATTCGAATTTTTCGATCTGGACAGGTAGGGAGGATAGGTCCAACAATATGATAAGAGAGAGACTCACTATTCTTAATATCCTTCCCGCTAGCACCGTAGCGCAGACAGGGGGAGAGGCATAAAGGGTACAGGGGTAGGGACACCTGGCCTACCTTCCAAAACCTAGCTTAGGCTTGGTCGGTTAAGCCGGGGAGAGAAGCAACTCTTCCAACCTCTCAGTGATATGAAAATCATCAACGTGCATAAATCAAGTACCTATCTGGTTCGCATTAAACAATAACGCATGCATGTTTCTCACCGGGAGAGAGAGAGAGAGAGGACTCTCTCCTCTCCAATGGTAAATGCGATAGGCTACTAGTAGCCTAACAATTTAACATATACCATATGATAAAATTACGCAGAGATAGTCATGAACATTTTCTTGAGAAGGTGGGGCGAGCCAGAGGCTAGAATATAAATTAATCAAACTTTCTTAAAAACCCCAGAGGACATCAGGAGTGTGTTAGGCCTTCCTTCCGAACCAATCCGAACTCGATCGGTTAAAAATTAAGCACGTGATATGAAAAACCGTCACTGATGACTGTAATGAATATAAAATTAACATAAATTCAAAATTAAAAGGGAAATAGTGAGTAATAGAATCACACGCGCTCTAATGATGCTTTCAAAATGGCAGATGAGCCAACGGTGCCCCCGACGCGTTTTCTAAGGGGCCGAAGGCAACAATGGAACGCATCATAACGATACAAATTACGAAAACACCAATTGGAATACTCAACTTAGATGAAGGGGGACGTTCCACGGAAGACATCGTTGAATTTCTGGAAAAGCACTAAGGGAGCTCTGAGAAGCGTGTCGCACTCACAATGCTAATTACAGGAATGAAGATGGTGGCCGTGTAGTAGTAGTAGTAGCGAGTGCGAGCAGACGGTAAGAGGAGTAACCGTTGTAACGGCTCTCGCCGTGGGAGGGATTTTGAAAGGAATCCTCTAATTGGCAAGAAGACCTGTTGGTAGTGGCTTCCACTCGCCCTAGTGCTATACTTCAGCATACCATGCTAGCTTTTTCTCTGGTATATTTAGGATCTATTTATTCTTAGAAAAGTGAGCTAAAGGGACTTTTCACCGGCAGACACAGGTTGAACCCAGAAATGTATTGCGTATAGGGTATTTTTATTTCTGCACATAAATATGATACAAAGGTAGCTTTTGAAACTGCCCTCCAGTTATCAAAGAGGATGTTTTTTTTCATGTTCGTTCTTGTGGGCCGCTGCCTGCTGCTCTTCCGAAAATATAGTTGAAAAAAGTGCAAATTTAGTGATCGATATGTCAATTTATAGATGTTCATGCTTTTATGTTTAAAATGTGTATGAAAATGTATTACGTATAGGGTATTTTTTATTTCTGTGCATCAGTATGATACAAAGGCAGCTTTTGAAACTGCTCTCTATATTATCATCAGAGGATGTTTTTTTATGTTCGTTCTTGTCCGCCGCTGCCAGCCTCTCTTCTGAAAATATAAGAGTTAAAAAAGGGATTTTGACGAAGGAAAAATCTATTTCTGGGTGATTGGCTCGTGTCGCCCTATGAAAGATCCTTAATATCATTCTTTCTAGGTAAAATTAGCCTAAAATTACCAGAGAAAACAAAATTAAGAAAATGTCAGTAAAACTGACTCGCTCACTCTTAAAAAGAAGTGTCGGTATGATAATAGGGGCGAGTGTGGAACACTACCACGAGACAAACACCAATTAGAACTTCCTATCAGAATCCCCCCAAGAGAGAGCTGATACCAACGGGCGATGCAGCCTCTACTACTACTACTAGAGGACGCCACGGACAGCAGCGCCCCTAGCGGACATCCTTAAATAAAACAACTAAATACATCTTGTCCTGCAAGGGGGGGAAACAAACCATAAAAAGGGGGGTTTCATAGGGCGACACGAGCCAATCACCCAGAAATAGATTTTTCCTTCGTCAAAATCCCTTTTCTGGGCTCAGCTCGTGTCGGCCTATGAAAGAGTACCAGAGAAACAGACAAGATGGGAAAAAAGGGACAATGAAAAACAGCGTAAAATGATGGATATAATATAAGTAAATCAATTACAGCATACAAACTAAGTACTTAAATGGTAATTACAGTAAATTACAGTGATGCATGTAATATAAACAAAAGGGGATTTACTTAACAAAATTACAAAATATACAAACTCATGTGTCCTACCCTAGCATAAAAATAAGGGTAGGTACACTGAAATCCATCATTAATACAATAATTGCAAAATATACAAACATATTGTGTCCTACCCTAGCATAAAAATAAGGGTAGGTACACTGAAGTTCATCATAAATACAAAAATGGTGAATATATACAAACATATTGTGTCCTACCCTAGCATATAAGGGTAGGTACACTGAAGTACATTATCAGTACAAGTGTGGGTGTCCCTAGCAAAAAAATAAGGGACAATCCACTATATGATTCAACGGCTAAGGCTATGATATTCGAGTAGCCTGGCGATAGGGTGAGGCATGTTGGTTGATGTAGGTAGAAAGGAGACCTGGATCTATACTACAACTACTATACAGTATCAGGGGAAACTATGTTTCCCGCTGCTACTGCTGAAAACTTTAAAGATTCCAAGGACTTTAAATAATGCCGTTTAAAGACTGTCGGGAGGGGATTTCCATCCAGTATACTTTTTAAGATCCTCAAAATTCATATGTTGAAAATAATTAATCGAGGTGGCTACTCCTCTGATATCATGCTTTTTGGGAATGATTCAGGGTTGGCTTGCTTAATGAAGTAAAGGATTGTTGTCTAATACCTTTTACTGACAAGGTACCACCTTTTCTCTCATGAAAGAGCACCTGAGGATCTTGAAGAAGTACGAGATAGAAAGGCTCTAAGAGTTGATACTGGGCAGAGAGAAGGATCCTGTGGAAGTGGGATAACCTTCCAAGGAGCCCACCTTGCAAGAGGATCCTCATTTTTAGCTAAAAAGCTAACGATCCGGAGCAAGTAGAACTTCTCCTGATGGGAGGAATTCCACATGACCCGCATCCCTGGATAGAGCCGACAGTTCTGAAATTCTAGCTCCTGAGGCTAGGCTTAATAAGAATAATGTCTTCCTCAGGAGCATTATGAATGTACAAGCTGAGTTGTCAGTATCTGAAGCTAGTTTGAGGACATCATTCAGAACCATGAAACTGTAGTAGGCCTCTGAGAAGGTCTAAGTCTAGCACAGGCTTTGGGGATAGATGTGAAATAAGAATCAGTCAGATCTATCTGAAAACCTACTTGAAAGATTTTCTTCAAAGCCGACTTATGAGTGGTAATAGTGCTAGCTGCTAAAACCTTTTTCAAACAAGGATCTGAAAAAGGATATAGCCAGGTTAACTGTCATGGTTGTAGTGTTCGATTCTTTCAAGAAAGATGCTAATTTTTTAACAGCTGAGTCATATTGTCTAATGGTTGACTCTCTCTTATCTGATTCCAGGAAGAGAATATTCTGTGGATCAATATCAGCATCTTTATTAGCCGCAAACTTCATGAAGTCCATAAAGTTAGGGTCTGGAGAATTCCTGAGGAAGCGAACACAGTCCTCATTTGTACTGATTGTGATAGCTTGGGATTGGGGATCCGTTGAGGTCGGAGACCCAATTCCAGAAGGAGAGGATACCAGTTGCTCTTGGGCCAGTCCGGAGCAATCAGAGCTACTATCCCTTTGAAAGACCTTAGTTTGCTTAGGACCTTCAAGAGAAGATTCACTGGAGGAAAAAATATAAATCCTCCACTGATTCCAATCCAACGACAGGGCGTCCGTGGCATAAGCCAGAGGATCCAGGTTGGGGGCCACATAGCAAGGGAGCTTGTGGTTCGCTTGTGAGGCGAAGAGATCCACTTGAAGACCTGGGACTCTCCGGCCTACCCACTGGAATGACCCGTCGTCCAGAGACCACTCTGATTCCAGAGGAACTGACCGGGACAGGGCGTCTGCTATCACATTCCTACTCCTGCCAGGTGAGTGGCAGACAGATGCCATTTGTGCTTGTTTGCTAGAGCAAAGATGGCTATCATGACATGATTCACATGCTTGGATTTGGACCCTCCTCTGTTGATGCAATGAACTACTACTGCACTGTCCAAAACTAGCCTTAGATGAGACTTCTTCGGGGGAAGCAGTCTCTTCAGTGTAAGAAATACTGCCATTGCTTCCAACACGTTTATGTGGAGCTGGCGAAATTGAACTGACCAAGTCCCCTGAACTTGTTTGAACTGAGAGTATCCCCCCCATCCGGACAGGGATGCATCCGTGTGAATTGTTAACACTGGGAGGGGATATTGAATGGGTACTTTCTTGGCTAATTCGTTTACTTTTGACCAAGGCCGTAGTTGGTTGCGGAGGATCTGAGGGATTACTGACAACTTGTCTCGATATTTGGAGTTTGTTCTTGACCGCCAAATTCGATTTATATCTTTCAGCCTTGCTTTCAGAAGGATATCCGTCACCGAAGCAAACTGAAGAGACCCTAGGATTCTCTCCTGGTTTCTTCTTGACGTTTGCTTGCATTTGAGAAATTGTCTGACAGATTTTGCTATTTCCTTCCGTTTGGCCACTGGAATTGACAGATTGTGGGAAGACAAATCCCATTGGATTCCTAGCCACTGAAAACGAGATTCCGGAGTAAGTCTGGATTTCGTTTTGTTTATCTGAAACCCCAGATGTTCCAGAAAGTGAACTACCTTTTTGGTGGCTTTGAGACATTCCTCGACTGTTGGTGCCCAGATCAACCAATCGTCGAGGTATGCTGCTACCATGATTCCCTGAGCTCTCAATTGTTGAACAACCACTTCTGCTAGTTTTGTGAATACCCTGGGGGCTACATTCAGACCGAAGGGCATCACTTTGAATGAGAATGTTTGATTTCCTAGCCTGAATCCTAGGAATGGGCGGAAGTGCCTGGCTATAGGGATATGATAGTATGCGTCTGTAAGATCGATGGAGCATGTGACGGCTCCACGCGGAAGTAAGGTCCTTACTTGCGAGAGGGTAAGCATCTTGAACTTGTCGCAACGAATGAAAGAGTTTAGCTTTGACAAGTCTAAGATTACCCTTCTTTTTGTTGAGCCTTTCTTTGGCACGCTGAATAAGCGACCTTGAAATTTTAGATGTTTGACTCTCGCAATAGCTCCTTTCTGAAGGAGTTCTTCCGCGTAATCTGTCAATTCCTTTGACGGTATCTGATGGAATGATTTGATTGGAGGAGGATCTTTGATCCAACTCCAGCCCCAATCCTTTGGACACTATGCTCTGTGCCCAATTGCTGAACCCCCACCTGTGGCGGAAGAGGAACACAGCTCCCTCCTACCTGGGGAGCCTCATTGTTGATGGGCGGGTTGGCCACCACGCCCTCCTCTGAACTGTCTGCTCCTCGTACCCCTTCCTGCGCCACGTTGACGAAAGTAACCTCTCGCCCTACCTCTCGGCTGAGTGTAGCCTTGAGCCTCATATGCAGGGTTGAAGGCCGGCGAGATAGCGTAGGAAGTGGATGGCTGAGATTGCGGGGGCAACAGGAGGATAGGCTGGTTCTGCTTGAACTGGCAGGTTGTCCCTGTTGGGTAACCGGGACCGCCTGCACAAATTGCTGCTGTTGCTGGAGTTTTTTATATGGCTGGAACCTCTTACCAGCCTTCTTCTGTTTCTTGCCAGCAGTGGGAACGGATTCCTGTTTCCTCTTTGAGGAAATACCCCACCTAGCTCTAAGGCTCTGGTTGAGCCTAGCAGCTTCATGGTGTACCTCGTTAACCGCGGACTCTGGGAGAGATCCGCTCCCCACATGCTAGCGGCCAAGAGTCTATTAGGCTCATGCCTAATGGTACACTCTTGTAGGACATGCTTCCGGCAGTTCCTCCTAGCCTGGAAGAAGTCAAAAGCGTCCGTTAGAACCGTCTGGAACTGAGATTTCGCCAGAATCTTGAACAGCGGTTCCGTAGCATAAGAGAGGCAGCCATTCCGTGATTATAAGGAATTGAGGGACCTGCCAAACCTGGTTCGCGCATCAAACTCTGCCTGGATTAGGGAATCCGGCAGCCTTGGTAGTTTCTCGCCGAACTGGTCCATGGCGCAGTCCGGTTGAGCTACCAAGCGTGAACGTAGCTGGCAAGTTCTCCCACAATTCTCCGAAGGCCGGGAAGAGCGGAGAAGTAGACTCCGCCTCCCTCAACTGTGGGATGGGCTCATCCTTGAGGACTGCCTGAAGGGACTTCTCCACTAATTTCGTAGCGAACGGAAGAGAAACCTCCTCTTCCGTCGCGAAAATAGTGAAGGGACTCTTGTAGGCCTGGAGTTTGGTGTTCGTACACTCCCAGTCCTCAAGGCAGTGAACCCATTCCCGCTGAGCGTGATCTCTACTATACAAGACCGACTCCTTAGAGATCTTGTCTTCCCTCGTCAGAGCCGTTGGCGTCAGCCTAGCATAGCCGATGAAAGGCTGCGTCAGACCCGGAGGGTAAAACTCGAAGTCCTCAATCCTTCGAGTTCCACACTCCGAGATAGAGATCATTCCATCTTTGAATGGAGCGTAGGCAGCTACTCTCCATGGGTTCTCCATAGAGAAAGCTGGCAAAGAGTCATAAGGCGGGAGTTGAAGAATCCCAGTGCTTGACGCTGGGGAGACTGGGGGAGGAACCTGAGATAGCCCAGCTACTCGGTCCTCATTTTCTCTCATTCTGTTAGAGAGATCCTGGATTGATTGGCCAGATTGAGACAGAGTGTTTGACACTGTGCAAACATCTGCTCGAACCGTGACCCCAGTGCGGAGATTTGCAAGCCTACCAGCACGCCCACCTGTTCCATCACCCCTGCTGAAAAAAGCAGAGTGGGATCAAAGGTGCTAGTACCTGCTACCCCTACCGGCGTAGCCGGAGGGGAAGCGGTGGAGGCGGGAGAAGGCAGTGACTCGGCGGGAGCGCGAGCCTTCTCCTTCGAAGCCTTGCTTCTGGAGCTCTTTGGGTGAGAAGAGCTCGGCCTTGCTTTCACCGCATCGGCATAGGAAGTCGACGACTTCTTAGCCGAAGAAGACGAAGACGACTTCTTAGAAGTCGTCTTGGCTAGAGTCTTCGGTTCTCTCTGTCCCTTCGCCTTTGGGGGTACAGAGAGAGCGGGAGAGCGGGTAGGGATCTCAGATCCCACAAAGCCTTGGAATGAAGCACTAGAAGAGGGGGACGGAGAAGATCCAGAAGCACCCAAGGAAAGACCTTGGGCGCCCGACACACCTACCTCTACCAACAAATCCTCCACCCCTACCGCCATAGGCTCGATGTTCAGGTCCAGGGCAGCGACGTCCGGGACCGACTCCTGGGAGGCTACGACCCCAAAGATTGCTGGAGGTCTTGCTTGGATGGAGGCTATCAGCGGGGCAGCGGACAAGGGGTCAACGTAGCCCGTCGACTTGCCCGCGGGGAAGATCTGGACGGCCAGCTTCTTATCTAGAATGTAGGGCTGGCCTTTGGCGGCGTTCTTCCCGAAGCCGCCCACCCACGCTTTCAGGGTGGCGAGGGCGACTTCCCTCACACCGGTAGCCTGAAAGAAAGGCGAGATTAGCTGCCAATGGTGGAACAGGGTTAACAAACTTACGACTAAAAGTTGTTAGTAAAATGATAAGTAAGCCTATAACGGACTTACCCCATCTCCCAGCTGACCGACCAGGTCGTAGCAGATGGCGCAGGCTTCAGGGTGCCAGACGATCGTCTCGTTGTAGGACGTGGCACAGGGGGCGTGAGACCTACACTCATCATGTCCACAGGGGTCGAACAGCGTCGCGTTACACGCTAGGACCTGGCAGTTGGTAGCCTGTAAGTGGAAAAGTACATGAGTACCAAGTAAACACTTACAGTCTAACAGATGCTCCGCTGGTGCCGGAGCGATAAAGTTAGATTAAACCAGAGCCCCGCCAAAATAGTGTGGTAACCAGGTTGGTATCCTAGGCTATGGCTCCCGCTGATGGCGGAGACACAAAAGGAAACCAACCAGGAGTGGTGGTAATGGAAACCACGACGGAAAATAGCGGGGATGGTAGATAATAATAATTAATAATACACAATTCATTGTAAAATATTGTAACATTAGGGTATATCCTTAAAATAATAATAATAAAACAAACCTCTCTCCACCCGTCTACTAGAAGAGTGCGTAGGTAAGAAGTAAGCTCCCTTCCGGTAGCGGGGGAGAGATATAAGGATATAGTAGGCAAGCAACCGACCACTAGTAGTGCCCGCCCCGCCCGCTAGCGGAGCCAGTAACCTATAACCAAAGGTGCCCCGGCTGCGACGGAAGGCTCCTTTCGTATAGCAAGGGGGGTGGCTGAGCAACTGGGGAGGGGGGGAGGGAGGTCTCGGCAAAACACGGCGGGAGCGAGAGAGGGGGGAGGGATGGCCTACTCCTCCCCGCCTCACCGGCTACCCGCATGGAGACCCTGTACCTCATGAGTGGTCGCCCTATACCCCCCGCTGGGAGGAACCCCTGGCCACCTCCGAGTAGGAGAGAGAGAAGGCGACTGAGGTTGTCAAGACAACCAAGGGGTCCCCCAGCTCCTCCCTATACCAGAAAGGGAGGGTAGGGGGGGGGCAGGGTGAAGGTGCGATGGAACACGTGACCGCAAGTGGCCTAGGCCGCGAGCAACACAACCGTGAGAGGGCCACGTGAACCAAGCTGAACCAATACAAGGAACAAGCACCTAGGCTAGCCTAACACCCTAAATAAAATAAATATATACATCGAAAAGATGGAAGAGACACTTTTAGTAAAAGAGAAAGAAGCCCAGGAGGAGGCAGACTGTTCCAAGAAACAGAAGCCTACTCGGAGCCAGCGATAGCCGATGAAGAGCAAGAGCCGGGATGCTGGGCCGGAATAAAAATAATAATAATAGTAGCCCTAAATACCGAACTAAGAGAATGGTAGAAGGGCTAAACTAGCTAAAACTCGATGTAAAACAATGAACGTGATAAAGTAAGCCCATAAGTATAAGAAGTCCCAGTATGGAGGACCGGGAATTCTTACGAGGCAGCATGGCCGCCACGAGACAACCGGGGAACCGTATATGACCTATTAAGAGGAAAATACTGGTACCCGGAAGATAAAAAAGTGGTAAAATATTACTTATGAGTTACTTAACTTAGCCGTGGCAATTGCAGAGCGTTCCATCGTAGAAAATAAGGATAAATCCTGAGATAGTACAACACAAGGAAAAATGCGTCTTGTACGAAGCGCTAAAATTTAAGGATGTCCGCTAGGGGCGCTGCTGTCCGTGGCGTCCTCTAGTAGTAGTAGTAGAGGCTGCATCGCCCGTTGGTATCAGCTCTCTCTTGGGGGGATTCTGATAGGAAGTTCTAATTGGTGTTTGTCTCGTGGTAGTGTTCCACACTCGCCCCTATTATCATACCGACACTTCTTTTTAAGAGTGAGCGAGTCAGTTTTACTGACATTTTCTTAATTTTGTTTTCTCTGGTAATTTTAGGCTAATTTTACCTAGAAAGAATGATATTAAGGATCTTTCATAGGCCGACACGAGCTGAGCCCAGAAAAGTGCAAATTTAGTGATCGATGTGTCAATTTTTTACATGTTCATGCTTTTATGTTTAAAATGTGTATGAAAATGTATTACATATAGGGTATTTTTATTTTTATACATAAATATTATACAAATTATGGCAGCTTTTGTAAGTGCCCTCCGTGTAAATCAGAAGATATTTTTTCATGTTTGTTATTGTCCGCCACTGTTCCGAAAAATGCATTACAAAGACTTAACATGGTTGTATTCTATTCATTTGGGAGCTAATTGTAGCTCATTATGTTAATGAAACTTCAGCTTTTTGTTATAAGTTTTCATGATTTTATGTTTAAAATGTATATGAAAAATGTATTTCAGGGTACGTATTTATTTTATTTTTGTACATAAATATGATACAGAGGCAGTACGCATGTCCATTTGAAGTCTTTGTCAGGCCTTCACATGATGAAGACAATAGGTTGTACAGTCACGCCCAAATAATAATATTTTAATTTATATCATTGAATCACTTTTTTATAGCAAGTCATATTTACAATTGTTGCATAAGTTGATTTTAAAAGACAAAACTCGCATATGCATTTCATTTTGCAACACTGCAGTTTTTTTGTGTTTTCCATGTGATAGAAGTACAAAATATAACTGTGCAACTAGGTCGATTTTTTGCTTTGTTACGAAAGCAAAATATTGAGATATGACTGTACGAGCTCGAGATGCCACTTCTACGTAGATGGCATAGTGACGAAAATTAAGATAAGCACAGAAGAAAAAGTAAATAAGCATCTTTTCCATAAATCTTTTAAAAAGTTATGCATTACTTCACTGTATCCAATAATATTGTATGTATTCTCATATTATTGTACTATTATGAAATACTACGGTAAATCTAAGCCAGTATTCCGGAGAGTGGGCAATGTTTTGGTTTAGAAATTGGCTGATGGCGAATACGAGTTTGTTTCGCCATATTTAACGCAATTCTGAGTGAATATTCTTGCTTTTAGTTAGCATAAACGAATATCTAGATACTTGAGACAAGGTTATTTTTCCTTATAGTACGTGTTTCTAGGAGGAAATATTACTTGAATATGTCTTGTTGTGATTGTGAACTAATTTTTTTTTTACAGATTATGTTGGCAGCATGTATATTGAGTAAAACAATACATGATTCCATTCGCAATTTTACTTTATATCATTGTAACGAACTTTATGTTATTTATCTTTTATCGGCGTGAAACCAACAGTAAAATGGGTTCTTTCAAGCACAGTAGTTTTGATTAAAATGATTTTATCTCAATTTTATCTATGGTTGTGTTTGATGCATGGGTTTACTGGGGTTTTATCCTTGTTGCCAATGCACGATAATGGTCATTAGCAGCTTGAACAGTTTTCTCAGCTTCAGTTATAACTAGGTTTAAATTTGACATTATATTTCCCCATTAATCTTTGATCTATAGAGATCTTTGATCTATAGTGAGTAAAGTTATTACTTAAGATATCTCAGTCCTATTGACTATGGTAATAGTGTACTATAGTACAATGATTGACATACAAACCAAACAGATGTTGTTATCCATCGGTTGTACTTAAAAAAAAAATTGTTTCTCGTTTGGCTGTTCATGGCTGTACACGTTTACGCAACGAGTATAACGTTAAAACCATACTTTCATCATTCTCTTTTGCTGTTTTTGAACTTATGTAATTAGAAGATGGGGTAAAGTTATGCTATTGTAATTTGGTCGCTCATAAAGTCGGATTATCGTAAGATGAATTATTGTAACTTGAACACTACAGCTACCTGTACACTGTATAAAACCTTCTTACAGGTGGTGTTCAAGTTACGATAATTCGTCTTACGATAATCCGATGTTACAATGGGGGTTAGCAATTAATACCGAAAAAAATAAGTTGAAAATACGTATTTTTAAATTTTGCGCACAACGAGCGCAGGCAGCAGCGTACTACGCTGTACGATATGTTGGCCCGAGAGCGAGAGGCTTGCGTAGGTACGGCAGCAGCCAACGAGTCCGACCTCACTTGCTCTCGCTCTGAACCAAGTAAGATTAGGTCAGTGTTCATTTGTGCTTTTTGTGAGTTTTTTGAGTAAACTAAAAAAAAAACTGTCTGCCAAACAACCAAATAGGTCTCCTGCTGGTAGTGCAAAAAAGAAGAGGCAATCCATCACTTTGGAGCAGATATTAAAGATAATTGACCAGCGTGAAGGTGGAAAGGCAGTCATGGTTATCGCACGTGACGAACGTTTATCGCAATCGACGGTATCCACCATCCTAAAGGACAAGAAACGTGTAATGGATGCTGTAAAGGCATCTGCTTCTGTTCATTCACGGTTATATCAAAGAAGAGGGTAGGGCCTTTGGTCACGTGGATGGAGGACCAAATACGAAAGCGTATGCCACTCACCCTCTTGACCATTCAGACAAAGGCATGCATGCTTTTTGAAGAACTGAAGAAGAATTATGATGATAACCACAACAAAAGTTTTGCAGCAAGTGCTGGATGGTTTCGTTGTTTCAAGAACTGTCATAATTTTCACAGTGTGAAAATTAGTGGTGAAGCAGCAAACGCTGATGCCGACGGAGCAGCTAAGTTTAAGGATGCTTTTCACGAGACCGTCGTTAATGAAGGGTACTTGCCAGAGCAAATCTTTAATGTCGACGAAACCGGACTTTATTGGAAGCGTATACCATAATGGTCCTACATCCACAAAGAAGCAACAGCGATGCCCGGGTTTAAGGCATATAAGGATTGATTGACTCTTCTGCTTGGGGGTATTGTGGCTGGGTATAAACTTAAGCCCTTTATGATTTATCACTCAGAAAATCCGAGGGCATTAAAAAATACAGACAAGCATACACTTTCTGTGCATTAACGTCATAATAAAAAAGCGTGGATGACGGCAATGCTGTTCGAAGACTGGTTCATTCATTGCTTCATTCCGGATGTGAAAGATTATTGTAGGAAAATAACATCCCCTTCAAAATTCTGATTCTCAACAATGCTCCTGGCCACCCTCAGCACATAGGTGATTTTAACGAGAATGTAAAAGTTGTGTTTCTGCCACCAAACACAACTCCTCTCATACAACCCATGGATCAGGGTGCTGTGGCTACGTTCAAGGTGTATTATTGTCGGAACACGTTTGCGCAGGCTGTACAGGCTTCGGATAATCAGGAGAAAGATCTCAGAACTTTCTGGAAAGAATTTAGTGTTCTGAACTCCATTATGAACATTGGAAGGAGGTAAAGAAAGAGTGTATGAATGGGATCTGGAAAAATCTGCTAAAAGTGTATGTGAACTTGTTTAAAGGTTTTGATCAGAATGAAGAAGTGGAAATCAATAAAAAGATCTTGATACTTGGGAAAAGTTTAGATTTAGAAATTGATGAGGAAGATATCCAAGAACTTATAGATGTGCAAGATGTAGAGCTAACGGCAGAGGATTTAACTGCACTTGCAGAAGAGAAAAAAAAGCAGAAGAGGAAGAAGAAATAAAAGAAGAGTCGGAGCAAACGTGTACGACTAAAAAACTGGCGGAGGCATTTGCTTTATTTGAACAAGGACTGAAACTTTTAAGTGAATGGATGGGGACGAGGAACAGTTTGCCAAAGTTCAGAGGGCTCATAAAGTCAATGTTGCATGTTATCAATTAATTTATGAAGAGCAAAAAAAACACTGTGCAACTTACAATGGATTATTTCTTCAAGAGAACGACTCCAGTGCCTTTACCTTCCCCCCGCCCTACCCCTCACTTTAGACTTGAGCCTGTACTTCTTGGAACAGTTGTTTCCTCAAAACGCCTGAAATAACAGAAAAAGAAATTTTATCTGAAGAGGAGTGAATTGATGATCCTGCTGCTTTATCATCCTCCTCCTCTTCCGATCTTTAGTTATACGTAGCCACGAACAACCTGACACCGATCACGTATGCCGACAACGGACCGAATCTTGATGAGTACCCTTTACACTACAGTCTGATTCTTGTTCTTAGTATTAAATTTCTTTTTATACTTAATTATCATAAGTCAATCTGCATTGAATCACCCGAATTAGTTGATATCAATAATTACTATACTGTATATGTATAGGTATACTGTGTAGTGTAGGCTAATCTTCCATATATGTATATAGCCTATATGGTACAGATTAACTTAGTGTAGGCTAGGCTATATTCGAGTTACGATTTTTTTCAACTTACGATGGGTTTTTCAGAACCTAACCCCATCGTAAATAGGAGAATACCTGTATATCTTTACATACTCTAGACACCCGAAGGATTAAAGCTAGGCTTTTTGTTCACTATACAGTATTTATAATACTATAATGTACTGTACATTGCTACTGTACAGTAAATGCTGTAGTACTATACTGCATAAATATAATTTTTGGGCCTAACCTGTGTCGTCCTGTGAAATGTTCCTATAGCACTCATTTCTAAGGTATAAATATTGCTAAATATAAAAAAAAAAAAACTATATGGATTATGCCAGGATATTCCTGGCTTGCTCACCCCTATATAGGGTGTCGGTATAAAAACTGGGGCGAGTGAAACCACTACCAGAGGTCCCCTGCCATTTAGTCTCTTCCTTTCATAATTTCCCCCGTTCAAAAGAGGAGCCGTACCAAAGCCCCTTACCACCCGCTTCTGCTACAACTAGCACCCCGTTCGCCATTCCTGAAAATAGCACTGGTGAATGTTTCACATGTTATTTTTGGAAGCCCTTGCATTTTGTGATTTTTACCATGTCTGATCGTCAAGAAGCTTCCATATCTAAGTTGAGTACTGCAATTATCAAATTGTTATTGTAAGGGTAGCGATTTTAGTTATACATATGTATGTTTTAGGCGTTTGTTTATATACGGGAGCCGTGCATGACACCGCTCCCGAGTCAGCCATTACATGCATCGCTACTCGTTAACTGCAATTCATGAAGACTTCAGAGCTCCATACTAATTGTAGTTGTGTTTATGTTGATTTTAGCATTTACTCAAGCATTTACGAGTTTATTATAGATACCCTGACGGTATATGATATGTGTCCTGACGTGAGGGTTAACCTAGCCTACCCGACCAAGCCTCATTGGTTTGGGGAGTTAGGCTAGGCAGGGATCCCTGTTATCCTACCCGTTTTGGCTATCTCCCCACCGATACGTCGGCTGGGGGGTGTAGCCTTCTCACTTTTCCAATGGTCTTTCAATAAGGAGGCTACCTCCTTCACCTGACCAGGTCGAAATTCGATTTGGAGGGGTGTATAGCCCTTATTGTGGCCTATGTATCGGTTCCTTGAGCCAACCTGGCCTACCTGTCCAGATCGTGATTAAAATTCCGATTGTGGAGGGTTAGGCTAGCTGCTCAGAGCCTCCCTGGCCGACCTGACCAGATCGTTCCGATTGTGCGAAGGTTAGGCTAGCCGCTCGATTAGGACTGGGTACGTATCTATCCCCCTCCTCCTCCTCATTCTCCCTTATCCCCTCTTGCGTCAGGGCTGTTATATTGTGTTTATTATCATATGATATATCGTATTTTTGTATTATATTAGTGGACAGTTGTTGGCATAATAGGTCGGCTGTCCCTGATATTGGTTGGATCACAAACTTCTCGGCAGGTGTTCCACCTGGCCGGTTGTAGTGTCCAACTGATCGCGAGTGGGCCACCCCTCTAGATTACCTCCCTCCCCCAATCCCACCTTGGTGGGGTGACTCAGCTCGCCATACGCTACCTCAGGCAGCCACCCGAGCCTTATCCCCTCTTGTGGGGGGAGGGTAGGGGGTACAGTCAGGGGAGTGGTACGCCTCGCCATACTTAGTGGGGGTGGTACGGGGGTGTCCACCCGGGCGAGCCCTGGTCGGCCACATTGCTAGTCGGGACGGTATACGCCGCGTGCTACCTCAGTCTCGCCCTTCCTATCCCCAGTCCCTTATCCCCCTGTCTATCCTCCCGCCCCGGCGGGACCGGAAGTCCAGGTAAGGGTTCGTTCTGTTATACATATAACAGTTACGATCCCTTATATGATCAGATTCAGGCCTAGGTTTTACCTATTTTCCGTGTTCTGATCCCCCAGCTGGACCCGTGAATAGAGGGATAGTATTTGATGGGGACTGGGCCCGGAAGGGGCGTTGACACAGTGCTCCGGCACAGTAGTTATTTAGTTCAAGTTTATGTTATATGCTTCCGGTCCGTTTACTACGACGGGCATTCCCACCCCAGCGGGTATTCTAGGACCGAAGCACTATGTTTCCCTTCCCTAGCTCCTTCCCCGTTTGCCATTTCTTGTTTGTACCTCTGTTCCCTACTCTGGTGGTGGCAGACATGGGCTAAGAGAGACGATCCTAGTTTACTAGGGAACGTCTCCCCGGTGCCAGAGGATTCAGGCCAGGTTTAGCCTTTCCCTGTTATGTTGATACCAAGCCTATCGTATTATAAGAGATTATGAGGAGAATAAATAACGGGACCGGGACCGAGCTGCTGGGGGGGGGGGGGGGGGAATGAATGCTTTGAATAGTAGAAGACATGCATGCCGCCGGAATTAATTCCGGCGGCTATAGTGTAGTAATTCATGTTCCGCCGGATACATCTCCGGCGGGTCTATATAGTGATACTCATGTATCATTTTTACTTAAGTGCATGCTCTGCCGGATACATCTCCGGCGGGTCTATATAGTGATACTCGTGTATCATTTTTAACTTACAGATGGTACGCTGTCAGGAGACAGCATGTACAGCCATCCTGCAGCAGCCGTGCGGGCACGAAGTATGCCGCACTCATGTGGGATGTGCAGACCAAATGGACAACTTGCTGGTCTGGCACCCAGACGGGTGCGGGATTTGTTACAACTTGGTAACGGACCTCACTACCGAGTTAGTAGGTACCATTCCATTAAATGATATATTGAAAAATATTTTAATGCATATTGAGACAGTAGTTCATTATTTTAGGATACACTTTAAATGTAGCTATCTCTTACAGACCCCCCAAGCCGTCAAGGATTCGGCTCTTTCGACCCTCAAGATCTGGGTTGGAGGATTTGGCCGGAACGTTAAGGCCAAACAACCCTACATGCTGTCGGAGGTGATGTGCTCCCTAATCTACCCCAATGCGAAGATGTCGGCAGCTGTAGCGGTGGACTTGGCGGCCCCCATCATTGCCAAGATCCGGGAGGAAACCCAGGCTGTGCTGGCGGAAGACCTGGAAGGTTTTGGGGAAGAGGTCCTCGGAGAGGTGGCGGCAATCAATTGGGACCGCGAGCCTATGATCGTCGACAACCTGGATGATGGTAGGGAGGTAAGTGAGGCAGGTGGTACATGGGCTAAAGTTCTGTCCTTTAGCCCGTCTCATTCCTCTTCTTCCTCCTTTCAAGGGTTTACCAGGAGACCTACAACTTCTAAGGACAAGTCGGGGTCGGTAATCCCTAAGGTAAAGTCAACAATAGACACCCATAGGTCTATTAAGAAGTCCCTCCCTAAGCCTTCCAAACTGAAGCCCCTTAGGGATAGCCGATCTAGTTCGTCCTCAGCCCCCAAGCTGACGACGAACGTGGAAAAAGCTGCTCCTCCACGACAGGGGCTGAGAGCTAAAGGGTCCAGACCCAGATCTCAGGATCCTGGATTTGACCCAGCAGCATTCTCCAGCATGCTCATGCAGAAGATGGGGAACTTGGTACAATCCAAGTTCCAGGAGATTTCAGCGCAGCTGGTATCTAGCCTGGAGACGTCAGGACAGTCAATACAGTCCCTGATGGAAAGGCTGCAGAATTAAGAGAACTTGATGGTGGGAGTCCTCCAGTCCAGGCACCCACAACAACCCCTTGCAGTGCCGGATGCCTCAAAACTACTGCCATTCAAGAACAATAACCCTTGGCGGCTAGCAGCACATACCCCCTTCTCAGAAGGCATGTTGACGATTGAAGGTTGTGGAACCCCGGCCAGTAGAAGACTTTGAATTCTACCCGCCGGGTCTCCAATTCCCCTTCTCAGGATATGCGCGCCTTATGGAGGAGGCATTAATAAGGGAAGACAAGGTTCCAAAGGAAACCGTTATCTTCCCCAGAGACCAAGCTCAATCATCTTGGGTCCGGACTCTGTCAGACTGGGAGTGTATAAACACCAAGTTGACATGCCACAAAAGTCCTTTCACGATGTTTGTGGTACCGGAGGATACTCCTATTCCGTGCACCTCCAAAGTAGTGGAGATGACGCTTCAGGCAGCGGCAGAAGACAAACCCATGCCTCAGCTCAGGGAAACAGACATGCCTTCCCTGCTGTTCCTGGGGGGTATGGAATGCTGGGTGGATGCCCCTGCAACCTTTTCAGTAGGCAAGTTAAGCCCGGACTGCGCTACCACCATCTTCAGCGAACGCCTACCTAGGCTTCCAGAGGCTTTGGTGAAGGCGGAGTATGAAGCCAGATGTCGCTTGTGTAGGTCCATCAATTCCGCCACTACGGCGGAAATGACGACCCTGGTCTACACAGAAGAGCCTCTGTTCAAGATCTTGACGAAGTCATTACTTCACACCTTACAGTGTGACGTAAATGACTTCGCAGTAGCCAGGAGGAACTGCAGGAAGCACGTCTTGGCCGATGCTTCCATTCGCCATGAGCCTAATAGGCTCATTAAATCCTCAATCTGGGGTGCGAATCTGTTCCCCAAGACCGTAGTAAACGGAGTCCTTGGGGAAGCAGCCAGAGTAAATCAGAGCTTGTGAATTCGTTGGGGCCTCATCTCCAAGAGGAAATTCGAACCCTCTGGAGCACACCCCAGGGGCAAGAAGAGAGCGAGGAAGTTCCAGTCCTTCCAGACCGCCCAGCCTCAGACTGTGGTACAGGCTGTTCCGGTAACCCAGTTGGGTAATCCCTCCACCTCAAAGGCTCAACCTCAACAACAGTACATTCTGCTGCAGAGCCAGCCCTCTCAGCAGACCCAAGGCTCGGCCACTTTCACCTCTTCCCCGGCCTTCAATGCCTCCTTCGAAAACCAAGGGGTATTTCAGGGCTACAACAGGTTTGCAAGAGGTAGCCGAGCCAGAGGAGCTTTTCGGCACAGGGCGAGTGCAAGAGCATCCGCCAAAGGCAGAGGCTTCCAGGGAAGCCGGGGTAGTCGACCCTCTGCTAGCCAGTGAGACTCCCCAGGTAGGAGGGAGGCTGTCCCTTTTCAGGAACTGCTGGAAATTCAGCACTTGGGCGTACAGCATAGTAGCAAAAGGTCTAGGATGGAGTTGGAAGGAAGGGCCTCCTCCATCAACCAGTTTTTACCAAAACCCAACAGTAGACCTAACAGAGTACACCCAAGACCTTCTTCAAAAGAAGGTGATAACAAAAATCAAATACTTAAAATTTCAAGAACGCTTGTTCAGGGTTCCAAAGAAAAACTCAAACAAGCCAAGAATAATTTTAGACTTGTCCCATCTGAACTCATACATTCAATGCGACAAGTTCCATATTCTAACCGTCTCACAGGTGCGGACCTTACTTCCTCGTGGGGCCGTCACCACCTCTATAGATCTTACAGATGCTTATTATCATGTTCCGGTAGCAAGGCACTTCCGCCCCTTCCTAGGCTTCAGACTAGGCAAACAGGCTTACGCCTTCAAAGTCATGCCATTCGGGCTCAATATAACGCCCAGAATATTTACAAAGATTGCAGAGACAGTAGTACAAGAATTGAGAGCTCAAGGGATAATGTTAGTAGCTTACCTAGACGATTGGCTCATCTGGGCCACACGCATCGAGGAATGCCGTAGAGCGACCCACAAAGTGATAAGATTTCTGGAATATCTAGGATTCCAGATAAACAACAAGAAATCCCGGCTTACTCCGGCACCACACTTTCAGTGGTTGGGAATACAATGGGATCTAAACTCACACAATTTATCGATCCCACCGGAGAAACACAGGGAGATAGCGAAGGCTACGAAGCAGTTCCTCAAAGGCAAACAGACATCCCGGCGGAGCCAAGAAAGAATCTTAGGTTCACTTCAATTCGCCTCAGTAACAGATGTTCTGTTAAAAGCCAAACTGAAGGATATAAACCGAGTTTGGCGGACCAGAGCAAACAAGAAATTTTGTGACAAAATTTCCCGCATCCCTCAGATACTACGCAAAAGACTCCGTCCATGGACAGAAGTCAAGAACCTGGCAAAAGCAATACCGTTACAGTTCCCCCTGCCAAGTTTAGTGGTCCAAACGGACGCCTCACTAAGCGGTTGGGGAGGATACTCACAATACGAAAAGGTTCAAGGATCATGGTCGCTAACATTCCGCCAGCTACATATCAATGTATTAGAAGCCATAGCAGTATTTCTAACCCTAAGGAAACTCTCTCCAGCAAGGAAGATCCATATCAGGTTAGTGTTAGACAGCGCAGTAATAGTCTACTGCATAAACAGAGGAGGCTCCAAATCGAGCCACATAAAGCATGTAATGATAGCGATCTTTTCCTTAGCAGCAAAGAACCAGTGGCATCTGTCAGCTACTCACCTGGCAGGAGTAAGGAACATGGTGGCAGACGCACTGTCAAGGACAACTCCGCTGGAATCGGAATGGTCCTTAGACGACATCTCTTTCAAATGGATCTGCCAGCAGAGCCCAGGCCTCCAAGTAGACTTGTTTGCCACGGAGTCCAACCACAAGCTACAGTGCTATGTGGCCCCCAATCTGGATCCTCTGGCTCAGGCCACAGACGCCATGTCCATAGATTGGAACACTTGGCAGAGGATCTACCTATTTCCACCAATCAACCTACTAATGAAAGTCCTGGACAAACTCAGGTCCTTCAAAGGATGAATAGCGCTGGTAGCTCCCAAATGGCCCAAGAGCAATTGGTTCCCACTGCTAGCGGAATTGGGACTCCGGCTCCGCCGGATCCCCAACCCAAGACTAACACAGTTAGTACAAACGCGGATTGTGTACGCTTCCTCAAGGATTCAGAATGCCCTAACTTTATGGACTTCATAAAGTTTGCGGCGCAAAAAGATGCCATAAACACCCTGTTCCTAGAATCAGACAAACGGGAATCTATGCTTAGGCAGTATGATTCAGCAGTAAAGAAGCTAGCCTCCTTTCTAAAAGATTCAAAGGTACAGACGATGTCTACGAATCTGGCAGTTACTTTCTTTAGGACCCTGTTTGAGAAGGGCCTAGCAGCTAGTACTATTACTACTACTAAATCTGCCTTAAAGAAAATATTCAAGTTTGGTTTTAACATTGATCTAACAGATTCGTACTTCTCGTCCATCCCGAGAGCTTGTGCTAGACTAAGACCAGCGAACAGACCTCATACGGTCTCCTGGTTTCTAAATGATGTACTTAAGCTAGTTTCAGACACTGACAATGAATCGTGTCCTTATATAACCCTTCTTAGGAAAACTTTATTCCTAGTAAACCTGGCCTCATGAACTTTGATGACCTTAAAAAGTACACGGAATGGAAATCTCCGACAGTATTTAAACGCCATTACTTAAAGTCTTAGAGGCCCTTAAGTATTCAGCGGTGGCAGCAGGGAACATTGTTTCCCCTGACACAGCCTAGGTATGTTAATATACCTAGTCTTAATAGATCTTATCTCCCTTTTAGTTCTTTCTCTCCTACCTGCCTCGCTTATAGTCCCTAGCCTTGACCTTGGTTTTTCACTTTGATTGCACAATTGAATCACTCCTGTATTGTACATACTTAAATAGTATTCTTCTATATGTAAATATTGTATATTACTTGGTGTAGTAATCACCCTGGCCTTACCAGAAACTGTATTTGGATAACTTTATATATATATTTCCATAGAGTAAGGACCGTAGACTTTTGAAGATTTGTTAAAATTACTGTAGATTTAAGGAAACCTGATTAAAATAGGGTAGAATTAATTAAAGTGTTTAATTTCTCCCTTCCAGTAGCCTTGTTGATATTATATCCAAGCTTGTGGGACCTATTCTCTGTCACTATTTCACGAGACGACACAGGTTAGGCCCAGAAAAGGGATTTTGACAAAGGAAAAGTCTATTTCTGGGCAGTGACCTGTGTCGCCCAGTGAACCTCACCCTAACTGGCCCAAGTTTGGGTGCTATTTTCAGGAATGGCAGACGGGGCGCTAGTTGTAGCAGTAGCGGGTGGTAAGGGGCTTTGGTATGGCTCCTCTTTTGAACGGGGGAAATTGAGAAAGGAAGAGACTAAATGGCAGGGGACCTCTGGTAGTGGTTTCACTCGCCCCAGTTTTTATACCGACACCCTATATAGGGGTGAGCGAGCCAGGAATATCCTGGCATAATCCATATAGTTTTTTCTTTTGTATATTTAGCCATATTTATACCTTGATCACTTATCCCATGTGAGAGATCTTGGTCACTTTTTTTTAGTATAAAACTTACTTAATGTATGTTAATTACTACAATGTATAATTCCTTACCTTTAGTACTGTAGTAGTTTACAGTTGTCGTGCTATGTTATGTAGTAACCCTGGACAAAGTTTTATGTGGCCCCATAACCTGCATCATGGAGGGGGTCCTGGGTTTCTGGAATGTACCAAAAAAGTATCAAAGTTAAGTCATGTATGTATGTTTAGTAAGTTACATACAGTAACCATACGTATAGTGGTTTATAACATGTATGTACATAATGAAACTTGGTTGGAAATTCCTGTAAAAAAAAGTTATGTACGTATCTAATACTGTGTGTAAAAACCTTACTGTTCATACTTTGTTACACTACATGTTACATTTGATACGTATACTTTCCTGAAGGGTTTTTTCCATCCAAAAATGGTGCTTCTACTTGTAGTTATCCCTTGATGACACTTGTAATTTGTTAGTAACAACCTGGAGTTGTGTGAAAAATGTTGGTTCTGGAAGGAAAAAGTAACAAAATTAGTGTACAAAATATACACTACAGAAAGTCGTGAATGCAATATGTTAATTACTGTAGATATATCAAGAGTACTAAAAGAGTTAATGTATGTTAATTAATTCCTTACTTTTAGTTTAAAGTTGTCGTGCTATGTAACCCTGGATGCACAAAGTCTTATGTGGCCCCATAGCCTACATCATTCAGGGGACTCTGGAATGTACAAAAAATAATTTTGTCAGTAAGTCCTCTATGCAGAGTAAGTTACATACAGTAATATGCACCATACAGTGGTTTAATATCACATATAACATGTAGTATAAAACTTAATTTAGAAATTCCTTACATAACTTACCAACTTTTAGTGAGTCTCAAAGCTGTTACCTAGGTTGTGGGAGATGGAGGTGGAGGTGTAGAGCATTCATGATAAGGATGCATTCCAAACCTAACTTCAGTGTGCTTTATCACAGATAACAGGCTAGGATGATGGGCAGTCTGGAATGAAGAATTAATATTAAAGGACAGTATGTAACCACTTAGGTGTACAAAATTTATTGTACGTATGCAAACATTAAACACAACTGAGAATTCCTTACCTTCAGCAAAAGGAAGACATGTAGGCTATGTAGAGGTCTGGTTTATGTAAGTCACAGGTGCATGCCAGTCTGGAATGATAATGTACATATGATTATAGTATGTATGTTACATACATAACATGGTTATTACATATGTAATAATAAAACATTAATAAAAAAAATGTCCTTACCAAATTCTAGTGGTTGGCTTGCTTACTGGGATGGGCATATGGTAGATGAGTGGGTGGCTGGGCTATGGAGTGGGATGGGCAGGTGCTTGGGAGTCTGGAATGATAA
>NC_061087.1:55974796-56014796 GCF_015104395.2 Macrobrachium nipponense
AGTTTATATGTTGAACGAAAAGGCAAGGATATATACAGTTCTTTTTTAGATACATTAAAAGTGGGTGTTTTCGGTTTAACACTGTCAATTAAAAACTCTCAAGATTTTCTCAAATAGGTGGGATGGATAGCAATTTCTGCTAAAATAGTTTTGCAAGAAAATCACTTCCTCATGGAATATGACCCAGTTGCATGACATTATAAGCCCTACATAATAATGTCTTGCATGCATTAAGTTTGAAAACCAATGGACAAAAACTAAAGAAATTTGCTCCCAATCCAGTAAGTCTTCTTTCTAAACACACCTGTTAAAAATTTATCATTACATCATGAAATTGCTATATCTAAAAATGGCAGTTTGTTATTCGATTCTATGTCCATAGTAAAATTAATGTCGAATGAAATGAGTTAATGAAATTAAGGAACAAATGTGTATGATCTTTATCTTTAAAAAGTACAAACGTATCATCTACGTATCTTTTATAAAAAATGAGTTCAAAAGATGAAGGACACTGGTCAAGAAATGGTTTTTCCATGTGACATAAAAATATTGGCAAATGTGGGGGCTAAAGGAGAGCCCATTGCCATGCCATCCATTTGTTTGTAAATTTTCCATTTAAAAATGAAATAGTTATCCATCACAGCCAGTTCCAAATTTTTTATAAAAGAGTCAATATCAAAACCTTCAAAAACACTATCTTTAGTAGGAAATAAAGCAGTAATTATTATATCTATAGTTTCGGTGAGAGGTACATTGGTGAACAGTGAGGATACACCGTAACTAACCATAAAATGGCCAGGGTGTTGCTGTAAAATCTTGGGAATAAATTTGGAGGAATATAGTAATGTATGTTCATTGCTTGTTAAACCGTTGAGTAGGGGGGACTAGAAATTTGGCTAAGACAAAATTTGGCAAGTTATAGGCAGCTAATATTGGACGTAAAGGAACATTTTCTTTATGGATTTTAGGTAACCCATACAAGGAACTGAAAGAAGAGCCAGTACTGTAAAGAGACCGATATGTCTGATCATTCAAAACATTATTGTCAAAAAGTTGTTTAAGGCTGCGATTAATCTTGTCCTCGGTCTTGAATATTAGACTAAATTCTGGAGGTCCAACCCCCCTAAATTTTTTAAGGTTGGAAAGGACATGGTTCATCTTGTTGATATATGCATCCCTATCCAGTAGGACAACGCCTTTATCCTTATCGGGGGGACATACAATAATGTCTTCTCTCTGGGACAGCGACTTGAGAATTTGAAAGTCATTACTTTTCTCGTCGCTGTCCCAGAGAGAAGACAAAATTGTATGTCCCCTCAATAAGGGTAAAGGCGTTGTCCTACTGGATAGGGATGCATATATCAACAAGATACCACTCAAATCAGCAAATTAGTGAAATTTCCCCCACAGACAAGTAAGTGAATGATGTGTTCCACAAACTAAATCTGATTAGCTTTGTCTTGCTTGGCATACCATTCACACCTCTTCCATCTTTCAAAATTCCTTCTTATATCTAAGAAACAGAAATTGTATTAAACTGTTCAACTGTCTCTTATCGTAATGGGTAGTACATCATGTCTTCCTTTCTAGTACTGTGTGTGAAATTGGTGTCATCATTTAGTTTTTTATTATTATATTTATATACGTATATTTATATATTTTTATTTTTTTATTTGCAGGCTATATTTTATGATCCCTCCAGACCAGTGCTGGTTCTAGTTTGGATATGTGTTTGCTGTGTCTTGCTGCATTTGGTATTATTAGCATCTTTGCATCAGTGGCATCAGCTTTTAGCAACAGCCTTGGTGTTAACTGTGTCATATGCTGCATTATATCATCTTTTAAGGGATTATTTAGTTCTTAGAAAAGTTTATCAACAGGAACAGCAATTACAGGAACGAATAGTAAACTGAATAAAATATATTTTTTATCAAATTCATCATGAGTTATTTTCTCTGGGTTATTCCAATGATGTAAATTATACAGCAAAGTCTCCAAAGAAATTTCGTCAACATTACAGTTAAGAAAATATCCTGGTTAGGTAAGTGGCGTGATCAAGTACCGGTAATGTATCTCATTTGCCTGTCATTGTGTTTGAGTTTAACAAGGATGTATTTTAATCTTGGTTTTATCAGTTTCCTAGGAAATAATGAGTAGTATTATGTAAATATGTACAGAATAGAAATCCTTTATCTTGTGTATTCTGGTATCACATGATTTTTTTTTTTTTTTTTTTTTTTTATCTTTCATTCATGATAGTGGCAATGAATAGAGGCAGTCCCCGGTTATTGGGGGTTCCATTCCAACAGCTTGATTCAATTTTTGGGGCTTATCGGTGCCAATAACCTATTAATGGCGCCTCCGTTAGGTACGTATCTGTGCCAATAGTCTGTTATCTGCACCAGTAACTGGAAATCTGTGCATTTTGTTGCTGAAAATAGCTGATTTTTGGCGCTAGACAAGCCCCATAAAACTGGATCGTCGATAACTGGCGACTGCCTTTACTTCTTTTTATATAATGAAATTACCGAGCAATGACACAGCTATTAGTTTCAAACTATTGCAGTAGCTGAAATTCAAAATTCACACTAGCTCTTTCATTGTTTTAGTGTAGATGACTAGTCCCACCCACTAACAGGAATACTGGGAACGATTTAGCAGACAACCTCATTCTGTTTATGCCAATGAAAACACTGGATCTTTGCAGTAGCTTTTTTCAATATTAACTGGTTTTTGATGGTGTGTTATTGCAGATTTTGAGTAGCCTTCAAGCTTATGGCTTTCAGGATCAGTATTTTATTGTTTTGTCATAATGATCTGATTCAAGTATATCGTTTTTACCACAGGTGAATTTGCAATCATTTATTCAACACTCCTTTACAGTGTAGCATAATAAACATAAACTTGTGTTCGTTATCGAACTGATATTTTCTGTAAGGATAATGTTTGATAGGAATTAACATGTTTGTATGGGGTACTCTGTATATCCCAAAATAAATATTTTTTTAAGAATTAATTAAAGATTTTATCACACTTTCCTTTGCAGAAAACTGATAAGTGTAAGGGCAGAATGTAGTGAGGAGAGAATGGTGCTTTGTTTTTGGTTACAATGGGGTTTTGCGGATGATTTGGCAGCAAAAATCAGCTCCAAGTGCCCAGTAGCACTCGCCTTCTTTCCAAGCTCTTGGCTTTTGAGCTTCTGGCTCACCAGTCACCATCTATCAATCTGGCGCCAGTTCTCCCCGCATCCAGTTTTCTCCCCCTGCTACTAGCCCTCATAATTTTTATCAACTTGCTCCCATGCCTCCGTGCCTGGCTCCTTCGCTTCCTTCCCCTGCCTTTGTCAGTCTTGTGTCAGGGTTTACAGAAATTAATGTCAGTCTTGTGTCAGGGTTAACAGAAATTAATGTCAGTCTTGTGTCAGGGTTAACAGAAATTAATGTCAGTCTTGTGTCAGGGTTAACAGAAATTAATGTCAGTCTTGTGTCAGGGTTAACAGAAATTAACCTTTTAATAGTGAGATGTTATGCAGTGGAGGTGACTGCTCATCTTGCCGACACTCCTAGACAAGGGTCTTTGTCAGGCTCCCCCTAAACCTGGGAGAAGGCAGACTGAAAGTCCAAGGGAGGGTAGTGGGGTTTGTCCACAGGTAGTTGCCCCCCTCAGTTAAGCCTGTTGTTGGTCCCAGGTCTCGATGAACAGCTATCAGAAAGGCGTTCATTTGAATGTACTTTCCATTGCAGGCTAGAGGAGCTGAGGGAGTTATTTTAGTGCTTCTCGGCCCTAAAGAGGCTCAATTCAGCTGCTAAAGTGTCTGAGCACCAGTAGTGTGGACTGGAAGCACTGATGGTAATTTTTTCTTGTGATTCTCAGCAGCTGAAAAGGCTAGTTTCAGCTGCAGTAGTGTCCGAGTGTCCGTGTCTGAGCTTCCAGTGTCTGAGCGTCGTCAGTATAGCCACACAGTCGTAACCAGCTGACATTTTCTCTCAACTCTCAGAATAATTTGGCCTTTCTGTCTGCAAGAGAATCAAGCTTCAAGATGGTCCACTAATTTCCACCCTCTTTTCTTATTCGGAACGTTAGTGGATGAGTCGACTGGGGACTCTGTCGTCCACTGAGATGTTATTCAAGTTTGACAGATGCATAAGTAGGTTTTGCATTTTTCCTTTAGTTTTCATCCAGTTCTGAGGTTTACAATGTAAATAGTAAGCATCAGAACTTTATATTTATATTTCATGGCCGCTGAAGATACATGCACATGGGTCTGGCCATTCTCCATTCTGTCATGCAGTAAGGAGGCTAGCCTTATCTCACAAACTAACTGCAGTTTTACTGTGATTCCATCAATCTGGCCTTGGTCAGTCTTCCTTGGAATGACAAAATCTCTCGTGAGCGCGCTTTTGTTGAAAGACCTTACTTGGGCTCCAGTTAATAAACATAAGCACCATGATCCCTCTAGGACCAGCACTTCATGTTGGTACCTGTTCTCAAATGGCTGGAATCAAATTCCGAGCTCCTGGCGTCATCTTCCTGGTGGTGATTCCTGAACTCCTGACTTCTGTCTTCTCTTCCCGAATGGCTTGCACTATCTAGCCAGTGCTAGGCTCCCGCTCACGGACTATTATTTCTGTTCAGAGTATTGTGTCTGCAGGAAAATTTGTCACACCTCTTTTTTTTTTGGACAGGTCTCTGTTATCCCATGACCAAGCTTTTGTGTGTCTTATGGATTTTTCAAGCTTTATAAACATGCCAGATATTAGTTCCTCCATGTACAGTTTCGCAAATGTCCTTGGTCTGTACTAGGTGTCATCGAGTCCACGCAACTGTTATCAAGTCCAATAAGAAGTCATTCCTGCACAGATGTCCTAGTGTCTATACGACTGTCATGGATCAGCAGAGTCTGCTACTAGTCCACTCAGTTGCTCACAAGTCTGTATGATGGTATACAAGTTCACTGTTGCTTGTGAGCCCACAGAATCATCAGAGAGTCTGCATGGCCCACAGCTCCCTTCTCTCTTTGATTAAAATGAAGTTCAAGATGGAGACAAACCAGATAGTCTACTAGTCCTCTCTCTTACATTTGTCTTCTTTTCCTGGCCGTGAACATCAGTTTTTACCTGGATGTGTCCACGTATCCCAGGACGACTAATATTTGTGTCCCTTTGAAAGGAAAAGCTCGAAGGTTTTGAACACAAGACCAGATGGGACAGGGAATCACAGCCAGACACCATCGTTTTTTTTCCTTTAGTCCCGGATTTTTGTCGGACCTGCAGCAGTGGCTGTCTCAACTTAGACTTTTGGAAGGGGTGTCCCTTCTTCCTCTGAGATTGGACTTAGTGTTCTGCTCAGCACCTTTTTCCAAGGTGAGGAGTCCTCTTTGAGAACCAGGAAGTTTCAGGAACCATGTCCACAGAAGAACAGAGCCTGCACAACTTTGTCAGAGAGCTGAAAGCAGTTCGTTTAAGGCTTCAGTGCTTCGTGACCTTTTTTTCTACTCCTAGAGTGTAGTAATTTATTTAGGCAAAACCACAGTCCTAATCTTATTACATTAGTAGGGAGACACTCTCTCTCATATTTTGTCCACCAAACAGCAGGAGAGCTTTTACTGTGGGCAGTCAATCAAGTTTTCTAGTCACTCAATTTTTTCAGTCTAACTAAAGTTTTGGTGTGGTGGGGTTACAAGCTAAAAACAAAAAACCCAAAACACAAACACATGTACTCACCTCAGACTCAAGGTGAGGAGCTGTGCCGCTGTCAGCTGGATATATAGCTAGGCTAGGCTAGCCTAACCATCATAACAACACACAAACAACCGAACAAGGACAACCACCACACAACAATTCAATAACCATACAACAAAAGACCACTGCACAAATAATCACTATCGATACCAAAAAAACAATAATCCTACAAGTCAACACACTGCCTACAACATCAAGAAACCACAATAACAACTCATCTACAACCCAACAGAACTCACAAGCACACCAAACTCAACAACACAGGCACAACAACCTTCAACCATACAATACCAACAACAGTTCAAACAACAGCTTCAAAAACCACAAAATAACTGACCATCAATAATACTGCTACCACAGACTCTGACTCAACAACACGGCTCTGCTCCCAGACGCTCACTTCCCCCGATGCTTGTAACCGACGCTTGCCTCAGATATACACGGCGATCGCCATAACAGACACGCTTATGACCGCCATCAAACAACTCTCATTCATTCCTTCGCCAATCTCTCTCTCTCTCTCTCTCTCTCTCTCTCTCTCTCTCTCTCTCTCTCTCTCTCTCTCTCTCTCTCTCACGCAACCCTCGGAGACGTCAAATTTTAACTACTATCATTACTCCTCCATTTTACCTCCCCCAGTACATTTAACGTTCCCCCAGACTCAACATCCACACTAAATCACCTTTTGCAACACCCAAGGATGCTCAGATGCAGGCCCCCTGGAGCTTGTTTGAGGACCCTTATACATTCTTTCAGTTACATCGCCATTCACTTCTTCCAAAGCACTTTCATTCAAATTCCCATTATCTCTTGTCCCAACATCTCCCCTATTTCTGCTACCAAACCACTCAGTTCATTCATATTTCTGTCAAACTCTTGCAAAGACTTATCCATCCTATCAACTACCTCCTTACTACACAGTTTCCTTCCCACTGAGGTCTCACTTATCCCTGTTAACTCAAACCCACATACACTATAATTATCATTCATTCCCTCAAAGTCATCTGTACCACACGCTTTATCAACCATTTGCACCCCGACACTAGCACCCTTATCATGCCACTTACGCTTCCTCCTTCCATTCCCTTTCTTCACACTCTTCCGCCTCCTCCCATACTCAACCAACACCAACTCCGCTCTCCCAGACCCATTTGCTCACTGATGCTCGGCTCACACTTATTCACCCTCAACCACTCACTCATCACATTCTCCCGAACATACTGTCGCATACTAGAGGACCCACCCAACTGAATCCCCTTAACACCTAGTTTCCCAAATTCCCTGCTTGACTCATCCTCTTTTGCCTACACACACTCGCTACATGACCTTCCATTCCACATTCAACACATTTTGCATGCTGTTCTTTACACATCCTAGAATAATGCCTGTTCTTCCCACAATTACTGCAAATCACATTCACACAGGTACCCTGACATCCACTCCCTATGTGCCCTACTTGTCCACACCTGTAACACTTAATATCCCTATCTTTCTTACACTTGCTCACTAAATGCCCCATTTGCCCACACCCGAAGCATGCTCCTAACGCCCACCGACATTTATTCATTCTTGTGTTCTGGCTTTCCACATCTGTAACACTGCTGCTCTCATTCAGGACTAACTGATCCTACTCTTCCAATGCCTGGACTCCGATCTCTCTTAGGTTTTACTACACTTATGTTACTCTCACACTCTATCAACCACTTGCTCTGCCATTCACCTCGGCCCTTCTAGAACTGCCTCACGTAATCTAACTCATAATCCTCTACTAATCTAACTCATAATCCTACACGTAATCTAACTCATAATCCTCTACTATTTCTAAAATGTCGTTCCACATCAACCTTTCATTTGTCCATCTCATTTTCTCCTTACATTTTAGATTTATAAACTTATGCACACTCAGGCACTATCGCCAACAACTTCCTCACTAACTCTTTACACTCATTTACCCCTTCGTCCCCAAACTTTTTTCTAACTTATGTTTCCAGCCTGCACACATTCATTAACAACGACTCCCAACATTCATTCTTGCCTCTTCAAAATCATGTTTTCTCATAAATCTAACACTACTCTTTATCCTCTTCACCTGTTCCACAATCCTGGCTTTCACACTCTCATAAGGCACATTCCCTACATTCATTATTACCCCATATATAATCCACAAAAATCCCATCAAGAAGTTACCTAACCCTCTTGCCCAGACTCTCTTGTTATCCTCATACTTAGCCACACAATACTTCTCATATTCCTTAAAAAAAGTCCCCCATGTCCATACTACCATATTCCTCGTATTGTGCACATTGGGGTACCTCATATACACAGCCTTTCGTACTTCTTGCTCATTCTCACTTTCATTTTCGCTACTTTCATTCTGATCCCTCTTTTCTGATCCCTCTTAACCTCTTCCGAATACGTACAACGAATCAACTTCCATACTAACATCCATGCTCTTGATTACACTCTTCTTACCCGTCTTCTTTCTACCTACTTGTTTCCACTCACCGCTATCCAAATCACTCTCAGCCTTTTCCCCAGTGTATTCAGTCCTAGTCTCATCCTGTCCGTCACCCTTTACTAACCACCTTTCCCTTAGTCTTCTTCTTTTCCTCTCCCCCCTTCTTATTCTTGTCCTCAGGTTTATCCTTATCCAGTAGGCCCACCTCCTACTACTCCCTCTCCCATGAATCCCTTCATCATCTCCTGGACTGCATTCATCATTACTCCCAATTTTTCGTCAATTTTCTTAACCATTCTCTCTTCTGCTCCTTTCACCTCTTCTTTCATTTCCATTTTCGCACTCCTTGGCATTCCTCTCATTTCCTCTAACTCGCTCTTCAGCTCCTCACACTCTACCCTCAACCTCTCATTCTCTTCTTCCACTCTTTCCTTAGCTTCCCTCAACATCTGCAATGCCTCCTTCAGCCTCTCCACTTCAGTCAAACCTTCCATACTCATTTTCTTCACCAATCATACAACCCACCACACCAACCATCCTCCAGCTGCCACACCAACAGCCCCACGTTGGGCGCCTGTAAATAATGTGGTGAGATTACAAGCTAAAAACAAAAAACCCAAAACACAAACACATGTACTCACCTCAGACTCAGGGTGAGGAGCTGTAAATAAAGTGTATTAGTGTACATGATACAAGAAATACTGTACGTACATGTACATACATATGTAGTAAAATGTGGAACCTTACCTTTCAAGTGAGGCGATCTCCGAAAGTGGCGACAAAGGAGGAGGGCAAATGGGAGAAAACATGAACACTCAACTTTATGAAACATTAAAAAATGGCAGAAAACATTAACACTAAACTTTATGAAACACATTAACAAATGACAGAAAACATTAACACTTAACTTTACAAAAAACTTAAAATTAAATTCCTTTTTTTATTTTTTATTTTATTTTATTTTTTTTTTTTTTACAAAATTTCAATTTCTTCACCACTTCAACTTTCTGTTTTTTTCATATCTCTTGGATCTTCCTGTTTGCTTACTACTACAAAGGCCTCTTCAAAAAATAACTATCCAAGGAAGATTGCTTCTGCCTGCTTTTCACAATGTTCCTGAAACGACTCAGGCAAACGTCATCGAACTGCGCAAGCATACGACCTGTGTAAGCCTTTTCGGGTGTCTCTTTTCTACAAAAGATTGCACTTTATGAAAAGCAGCTAGAGCCTCCTTAATTTCTGCCATTGTCATAGGGTCCTCCTCCTCCTCCCCGCCACTGCTAGAGAACTCTTCTTGAATGACAGTATGTTGCATGGCCTCCAACTCCTTCAGGTCATCCGTCATAAGCTCCTCTTGGTGCTCCTCGAGAAGGTCATTGATGTCGTCCTCGTTGACGACCAGCCCCATAAACTTGCCGAGTGCAACGATCTCGTCAAGATCTGGTTGCAAAACAGTTTCAGGATCATCAACTGTTTCTGAATCTGCATCAGCTTCGCCCACGTTGAATCCCTCGAAGTCTCGGGCGGATACGACATCAGGCTAGAATTTCCTCCACGAAGAATTCAAGGTTCGCCTTGAAACCTCCTGCCAAGCTTGATCAATGAGTCGGATGCATATCACGATATCGAAATGCTCCTTCCAAAATTCACGCAAGGTGAGGTTTGGGGTATCGGTGATGTCAAAACATCTCTTGAAAAGATGTTTTGTATACAGCTTCTTGAAGTTCGATATCACTTGCTGATCCATGGGCTGGAGGAGAGGGGTGGTGTTAGGCGGAAGATGAAGAACCTTGATAAAAGAATACTCCCATAGGATATCTTCCTCGAGGCCAGGAGGGTGAGCAGGAGCATTGTCCAACACCAGCAGACGTTTCAGAGGGAGGCGCTTCTCTTCCAAGAAATTCTTTACTGTCGGGCTGAAACAAAAGTCTCGTTACCCAGGCTTTCGCATTAGCCCTCCACATCACTGGAAGCTTCTCCTTTAGCACTTTGTGGGCCTTGAAGACTCGAGGAGTCTTAGGTTGATACATAAGTAGGGGTTTGACCTTACAATCCCCACTGGCGTTGGAACAAAGTGCAAGTGTAAACCTGTCTTTCATAGGCTTATGCCCGGGTAGCTGATGAGAACTAGCCTTCATTGATTGTCATCTCGTCGAACATCTTAATAAAGGCTAAAGCCGCTTTCATGTCCGAGCTGGCAATCAGATCACCGAAAATAGCACTGGCCTTGTGGCAGATTGCGGTCTCAGTTATCATATTGCCAGCGATTTCTTTGTCTTTAATCCACACAAGAAGCAGCCTCTCCATGTCATCATGCACGTGGCTCCTCGTGTTGGACAAAATAGTCACACCCTTGGAAGGTGTAGCTGCTTTGATGGCTTCCTTCTGATTAAGGATGGTGCCTATCGTCGATGAATTTCGGCCGTATTCCTTAGCGATCATACTCAACCGCATGCCAGCTTCATACTTCTTAATTATCTCCATCTTAGTCTTCATAGAAAGCATTCTCTTCTTTCCGTGAACTTCAGCAACATTCTTGGGACCCAAGGCTAATTAAGTTAATTAAGTTCACACACAACACGATATAGTATACGTACAAGTAGAAAGCGAAATCACTAACACGAATTTATGTTAACTAACAAAATACGTATATGTGAACGAACGAATTCCATGTCCATATGATAACGCTGATGCGATGAAGTGGCCAAAGGACGCCTTTACGTAGAGGCATGATGGGATAGATGCTGACCAATAGGAGAGCAGGATCTTACGGCGGTGACTAGCATCAGGAACCAATGGGAGAACGGGGGTATGGTGGCGAGTCTACTGAGTGGCGCGCGAGTTTTGAAATTGTTCTTGGCGGTCCGGGCAAATCTCAAACTTTACAGTACACCCTTTCGTAACCTGAATTATTTTCATATACAGAAGCAAAAAAATCTTTGTCTTTGCTTTCGTAACTTGGATTTTTCGTAAGTAGAGACTCGTATTTCGAGGTTCCACTGTATTGTTAATATTTTGCGGTACCTTACAATCATTATCAGTGACTTTCATGGTATTTTGGAAGGAAGCATAGGATTTTCTCGTACTATCTCTTCACCTTAGTGAGGTGTCTATTTCGGAGGAGCTGGGGGCATATTGTAACTGAGGCACCCACCACTCTCAGTGGTTGGGTTGTTGTTTCTTATGTCAGTGTAGGTGACAGTATTATCTGGTGGTTTTTATTGTGGCACCCAGGACGGGAGCACGTGTTGAAGTTTTGTTAGCCTTTGGATAGCTCCTTTTCTGGGTTCGACCTGTGTCTGCCGGTGAAAAGTTCCTGTAGCTCACTTTTCTAAGTTGAAGACGTGTGCGAACACACAAAGGCTAATTACAGGAATGAAGGTGGCGTGCAGGTCGAGTAGTAGTAGCAAGAGCGAGAGGGAGGTAGGAAGAGTAACCTTTGTAACGGCACTAGCCTTTGTACTTTTCACTGGACGACACAGGTCTTCTCCCCCAGAATTAGATATTTATCTTCGTCAAAATCCCTTTATTACACAACTTCCAATAATGCTTTGTTAGCCATTGGAATACTCCTTTGCTGCAAAGTTCCCTTTAAATAGAGGTGCTCCTAGGGTATACCACCTCGCCACTAAAGGTTAAGATGAGCACCAACCAGAGGCAGTATTCTCCCACAGTAGCTCTCTTGACTGGTAAGGAACAACAAGCATTGTTTCCATTGCTAGCAACTTTTCCATTTCAGATTCATTGCATCTTAATGTTTTGGAGTAGAATATGTCCATGTATCCCACCTCCTGTCACTGTGATATTCAGCTCTGCAAGAACTACTTGGTAAGTTCTTATATATGAAAATACATTTTTATAATAGAATATTTTTATATATACTTACCAAGTATATATAAAAATATTTTATTATAAAAATATTTTATTACCAAGTATATATTTTATATATACTTGGTAAGTATATCTAAAATATTTTTATATATACTTACCAAGCCTCCCCTCCTCCCCTCACATGGACTTAAGGGCACAAACATAATCAGGTTGTCGCCAAATTGTTCATAGTATTCCCATTAGTGGGAGGGACTAGTCATCTACACTAAAACAGTTGAAGAGTTGGCGGGAATTTTGAATTTAAGCTGCTGCGATAGTTTGAAACTAATGGCTATGTAATTACTCGGTAAGTGTTTATAAAAGTTCATCTTATTATAAAAATGTCATTTTTGTCATCCAGAACAGGCATTTTTTCCTGTCTGGACTGATATGATATTTTATCCTCAATATTGCTTAATATGCCATTGTTAAAAAATAAGCTAATTAGACTTCTCTGAGATTCTTATTTTTTCCAGTGTTCTAAACTTATTCAAGAAGATTCAGTTGAACTTTATCTATATTTACGTTTAAACAATAAAAAAAAACACTTCCATACTTAGCCTGACTCTCAGGTTTGAAGTTGATATCTTGAGAAGTATTAAAAAAAAGTCTTACTGCTGTTGGGAGTCAGTTCTTTATTAAATTCATTTACTGTATATTTATTGTTGTCCCATAAGGTGTTTGTGTTCTACTTTTTGCATGTCATTTTTATTGCAAAGTGATTACCTTATGATCATGGTCTATGATATATTTTTTTGTGCCATTGTAATATAAAGTGTTCGTTCGATGATGTAGCCATTTGGTTTTTATACCCTGTTTATGTTTGCCTCGCATAATCACCCAACCATGTTAACTGTCTGGATCTCATGTGAATTAGACCTTCATTTTTCATCATTTGATTTCTGTTTAAAGGATTATAGTTGAAGTATGTATTGTTTCTAAAAAAAATTATTATCGTTACTTGTGATAATGATTTGAGTGTCACATTGAAGTGTTTTATTATAACATCATACTTTGCAAAATTTTTTATTTCATCAGGTTATGTTAAAGGGTGCACCGACTGCTGAATTTCGAGGAATGATCAAATTTTAGTTAACAGTTTTCAACTTTTTTACGTCTAAATAATTATAACCTGAAGGGTTATAATGCAACAAATTTTTTAGTGGTTTATTGACAAATTTGTTCATTACTTGTATGACACTGTGAACCACAGATTGTAAACAAAAGACTTGTAAAATAAAGTCTGTATGAATAATTCAGGGTAGGATCAAGTAAGTTATACACAGTTTTGAACTGTTTTAAGTATAAATAAACATACTTTCTAAGAATGTTATTGTTAAAAATTTTTTTTAGATTGGTTCATGGACAATTTTGTTCATCGCTTGCATGGTACTGTGAACAAAAAATTGTAAAAAAATGTAAAAGATTTTATGAATGATCCTAGATAAGATCAGTATGAGTTACACACTGTTTTGGACTGTTTTGTGTGTAAATAAACATATCTTGAAATGTTATTGTTAAAAATTTTTAGATTGGTTCACGGACAATTTGTTTATCACTTGTATGGCACTGTGAATGACAAATTGTAAAAAAGCATGTAAAATGAGTGTGAAAAAAGTTGACTAAAAGATAATTGTCATCCACTAAAATATCCCATTCTCTCTACAGGTGTCAGAGAAAACGGGTATTGATGGTATAGGGATAACTTGCTCAAGATGTCCAGAGTCTCTCAGGAGTTTTGAAAGTCCAAAAATATCTTTCTTTTGCTGTTTTCTTAAAACTTAGTTTTTTCAAAACTACATGCTTATTTTGCCAAGAAGACTGAACCAAATTCAATTAAACTTATACAGAGTGTAGTACAGTAATACCTCAATCTTATGGGATTCGAGTTGCGCAAATTCACAATAGTGAGCGCTTCTCATGGGAACCTAACTAATTATCATATGCAAGTATTTCACAGACACGCGAATGCAATCGCAACATTTTCTAACCCTGGAGAAACCCTGCGAAGGTGTTTGTTCAATTTTTTATGCAATTTATGAGTTTTCAAGCATTTGTGTGTAAATTAAATAATAGTAAATAATAAGAATAATAATTTCTCTCTCTCTCTCTCTCTCTCTGTGCTCATATAATCTTCACACAGTCCTCTATTTTTACCAACCATTTATTTCTTTTAAGGGTAATGTATTAAGCTAACTTTTAAAGGGAATTACAGTAACTAACTTTTAAAAGGAATTACAGTAACTATTTAAAAGTTAGCTTAATTCTTACATAAAGACTACATCTCTCTCTCTCTCTCTCTCTCTCTCTCTCATCTCGTCTTTCTCTCTCTCTCTCTCGTTCCCTTCTCTCTCCTCGTTCTCCTCTCTCAATTTCGCTCTCTCTCTCTCTCTCTCTCTCTCTCTCTTGCAGTCAGGGTAGCAAAGTGGTTGTGAAGACTTCTAGAAATAGATTTGTTGGTCAGAAGGGGGAAAAAAGAGAGAACTATGTTGTATGTAGGTAATCTTCACACACTTATATTTTTATCAAAAATATATTTCTTTTTTCATGGGTAATTAATTAAGCTATCAACTTATATGAAAATACAGTAACTTTGATTTCATTTAAAAGTTAGCTATTTAGGGAGCATGTTTATGGTATATTTTGTGTTCAAACTCTAGAAGTAAGCATTTATTAGCATTTTGAGAGATCGTGCCAAACTTATGTGAAACTTCCCTTGCGCGAGGGGGTCTGGAACCTAACCTCGCTTAAGTTTGGGGTATTACCGTATATACGTTATATGTCTGTATTTTGGTATTAGGAAAATCACTTTCTGTGCAACTTTTAATTTTGCATATCAATTTTGAAGTGATGTCATGATTTTTTCAACTGCAAAACCAATGAACTTGGGGGTCAAATATCTGATTTCATATGAGTAACTTGCAAAGTAATTACATAGCTATAGTTTCCACTTGTGCGGCAACCTAAATTTAAAAATCATAGTAGTGCTTCTATTGTATTTGTATATGGTACTAACCCCATCCACTACCGGGGAACAATAGGTACAAGAAAGCCAAAGAGCTGAGTTCATTTTTGCTAGCCTTCGACATAACATCAATGTATGCAGCAGCTCCGCATTGAATGTTTCCATCATTATTTTGGTTGGTGAAGTACTCTCACAGTCGTGTAGCTTTTAAGCTTGTTAGCTTTAGCTTAGGATGTTTATATAACTTGTTTTTTGGATATCGTGTTGGACTCTAATTCCGCCAGCATTCAGTATTATTGGGAAGGCTGTAAGACTAGGCTAATGAAGTTGACTCATAACTCTCTTACGATTTGTGCTAACTGTAGGGGGTAACTCTCCACAAAAGAGTGAACATGTGATGAGTGTAAGGATTAGAATGATAAACAATGGAAGGTGTTGAAACCCTATCAAGATAAGCATGATAGGTATAGGAAGAGGAAGATGGCTTCTAGAGCCAAAAGTAGGGCATGTAGCCTAGAATCTCCACCTGAACCTACTGTTGTTGACAATCTTTCCATTCCTCCTTCCCCTGTTCCAGCATTGTCTCCTATCACCAGTCCCTGTATCATTGTACCACCTACTCCCATGCCTAGCTCCCATACTTCCAACCTAAATCCCATTGCCAGTCTCGAGTGCAGGTTCAATCGCAAGATCAAATTAGTGGTTAACACAAGGCCCTTATAAACAAAGTGTTTAGTGATAATGCAAAAAGTGTTAGTGTTATGCAAGGGGAGGTGGGGGCTGTTCATCCCACTGGTTCTCCTAAACAAAGGTCCCTGTCACACTCGGGTGACCTTGGGAGAGGACATACTGGCAATCCAAGGGAGATCAGTGGGGTTTGCCCATGGGTAGTTGCCCCCTTAGTTGAGCCTGTTGTGCACTCCCAGGCTTTGACAGCTAGTTCCGACAAGATGTGCCAATGGCACTTTCCAGATGAGTCTTGAACTCAGAAGAGATGTATACAAACTAGACAAGATGTGCCAATTGCACTTTCCAGATGAGTCTTGAACTCAGAAGAGATGTATACAAACTAGACAAGATGTGCCAATGGCACTTTCCAGATGAGTCTTGACCTCAGAAGAGATGTATACAACTTATGTTTACATGCTCTTCTCTGCTGCCCTGTAAACGGTTCAAGGAACTGTCCTGTAGCTGTCAACCGTCCTGCAGTGCTTGGCACAGCCTGCATAATGTTTCTCCCTTAAGTTCTGATTTGAAGCCCCAATATTTTGCCTCCCAAATGTTCAGGTGCCAAAGGCAGCCATTGACTTCTTCTAGGCTCCCATCGTCTCACGAGTGTCCAACATCTGATCGATCGCCCAGTGACAAATCCAGTTTCTGAGCACCTGTTAGCAACTCCTGAGCGCCCGGTGCCAGCTCACAAGCATTCAGCGCCAGGTGACAAGCACTCTGTGGCAACTTTCATGCACCCGACACTACCTCATCCAGCTTTGATTCCTTCTGTGCCCATGGTGGAGGATCCATCCTTGGCACCCATCAGGCGGCAGTTGGCCAATATTATGGGTTTTCTGCAAAAAGCTCCTGTTATGGCCAAGTCATCTAAGGATCTATCTTTGTCCCCAGTTTTCTCTGACGAAGAGGATTTAGACCAAGAGCCTGCCCCTTCAGCTTATGCAGCTCCTCTAAGATATCTTTTAATAGTGTAGTCGGTGTATCATCCTCAAGGATTACCCTTTCCATGGTCTAGTCAGAGCTCCATGGTGACCAGACTAATGACAAAGAATTTTCTTTAACTCATTTTGTGGCCAGGTATTGTGTTGTAATGATAAACTTTGTAACGTGATAGAGTATAAATGGACTCAGGATAAGAGGGCACTTAATGTAAAGGTTGAAATTTTTTAGTTTAGACTGTGGAACAATCATTTTATGGTGCATGAAGAGCCTTAAATTAGTTTTTTCATTAGCACATGTCAGCGTTTCTTATATTTTATTATGATCGTTAGCTATTTATAGAAGTGAAAGTTGCTTTGAAGAATTTATCATTCTATTTAGAAGTTTTATATAAAGAAATGTTCCACAATGATTATTATTATAATAAGAAATAATCTTTTTAGATAATGATATTGACAATAGCCCAATAGGCAGTAGTCTACATCAATTCAGCGAGAATGTTAGCCTGACTGTATAAGAAATTGTCAGTAGCCTATAACCTAGGATTATATACCCTTAAGGGTAAACAAAAAGACTTGGACTAGGTAGTAACCTGAATTAAGGTAAGATTTAAGGACATATCCAAAGATCTTAGGATTAGATAAAAGGCTTCAGACATTTTGCTTTTTATATAGCCTGTATACTTAAGCATTGTCTTAATACTCTAGGCTATCATGTGCATACCCTTAAAAGGGAATTAAATAATCAAGATTGATTAGACAATAACTAGGCTAGGTGATAGGCTAGCCTAGCTAGGTATAGGTTTTCACATTAGTAAGTTACCGTTTTTATATAGTAGACCAAAAACAGTAAACCAAATATGTTATGAGGTAGCAGACCAACTTGAAGACTACAAATTATACCTTGTTAATTCCATACTTTTAAGGGTGAATTAATTAATCAAGATTGGAATAACCTATGCTAGCCTAAGGCTAGATATAAACAATCTGGGTTAGACAAAAAATGTTAGCCTAACTATGAGTTTACATGTAACTTTCTGTTTTTATATAGCCTCTACATTTGTTCTAGAATAATCTGGATTAGGCAGTGCCCTATTACTAGGCTAAGAGAGAACAATTTAGACATCCTATTGTTGCTGAACCAAGTGGTAGTTTAGCCCAAATAGCCAGGGACTGGATATAAACATCATCCTAGGATTAATTAAATAACAGTTGTTATGACTAGGGGCTGATGCTGATACAGTAGCCTATTGGTAAGGCTACATAATAGTGGAGTTCTCATGCAGCTTATATCTTTAAAGGTGATATAAACCCAGGACAGGCTGTAGCCTAACCAGATTAAGTTGGAACCCCCTTTCTAAGAGAATATCCTACCAGTAGCAGTAGCCTAAAAAGCACCATTGTTTATATCCTTGAAAGCTTTAAATAAGTCTATAAATAGGTAGGGACCTAGAATAGCTGGAACAGAAACCCTCTAGGACATGACAATTCAAATTAAAATTTTACCCTCTAGGTATGACAATTAAAATTAAAATTTTACATAGCCAGTGTCAAAGGGCTTAAGTTAACATAGATTTATAATAGAATCTATTACAAATATGGAAACTGTGCAGAACTACAGAGGTGTCCCTCATAAATAATTGGATTCTGACTAGCTTCTAATAACAACTTGCCTTATTATATCACTATGATGCTGGCATTATGCAGGAGACCCTCAGTTCAAGTGTTCTGTATCAAATTGCTTAGCTCATTTTGTGCCAGTGGGTATGGCTCATACCACCTGCCATGGGTATTGTCCTGTAAAAAAAACAATGAAAATTTGTTTGGTAGAGGGAGATGTACCAAACTTGTTCTATGCTACTGGCAGCAAGTTTTAAGGATGAAACTGCTTATTTTAAGCTGACCCGGTGATTCCTAGGGTTCAGTAGGACTAAGAAAAGGATCAATTATATCTTTCCAGCAAAACTCTGGTGGCAGATATGTAACCCTTTTTTTTTCAGATGAAGATTTATGCTTGGGTCAAAGCCCAGTAACATCAGTCCCCAGTAACTCCCAGGTTAACCCCGCGGAGGAGGTAGAGGAATTTTTACAAGGTGCAGACATTCTTACCATGGGATATGAAGTGGGTGTTGCCACTCAAATGACCCTGCTGAACCCAGATGGATCAGGAACACAAATTTCAGTTATCCATTGGAGAAACCTTCTAGAAGGAATTCTAGCCCTCTTAAGAGCTATTGGCTGAAATTACTATATTTTCGGAGGGGTATTTTAACTTACCCAGGACTTCTGCCTCCTTTGGTAACAGGCAGTTACAGTTCAGTTGTTGAAACTCAGTCCAAATGTTCAAGCTTCCCCAAATGGGATACACAGCTTATGGCATTTGATCAGTTGTGCAAGGAAATTATGAATAACATCAGAAATGTCATTACCACAGAACGGCAATGTATGAAGGACATGATGCATGATTCCAAAAAGATATTTAAGTTAGTCCAGTAGACTCCAAAGTGTAAATGTACTGCATTGTGCAACCCAAAAGTGAGAAGGAATGCAAATGTTGCCCAAATAAGGTCTAGTGTTGGAATTCCAACTGGAAACCATCAATTGGTTAGTTCTGAATACAAAACATCAAATCAAAACATGATAGGGTTTCCAATACTCATCCCTGATGATATTAATAATCCTTGGTTAGACACATCAATGTGCATTTTCTCTCCCTATAGTAAATATCTAATAAGAGAAAAATTATGATCGAAGCTGTACATGCAAAAGACCACTAACAGAAACGGTCTTCTTACCTGTGTCTAACATTAAAAGCTATAGAAGACACCCTTTATCACAACCAAAGTTGCTCATAAAAGAGTCCCAGTCTTCTGTCCCTTCATTTTCAAAATTATGAATCTTGTAAAGACAGATTTTTGAATTATTGTAGTTATTAAAAGACCAGAGACAATGGCAGAATTAGAACCATTTGCCTCGTTCATCCTAGTTTTGGAAAACTCCACCAAGGAATGGGTAATGCTACAGCTCCCTTCTGAATGGGAAAAGCCTTCAGAAGGGAGCAATTTAGGATCCCTTTGAGAAGAATCTTAAAGGCAACACCCTCAATAGAATTTCATAATAGGATCCACCTCATTAGCATTATAACCTCTACTCCTTGCTGGAAGTTACCCAAAAGTCTTCCAAAATGTTCCAGAACAATTGTTGCTGTTGTGGTCAAAAGTCTTATGAGAACCCTGTGGCAAGCATTCTATGATTTTTTAGAGTGGCGCATAAAAGTGCGAATGGAAACATAGGAGGGCTCCAACTAGTCTCTTCCCAATGTAACTTTATTACATATACATAATAACCCTTTCTGTAAGGACCTGTTTGAGGAGTCTGTTGTGGTTAAAAACTGAACAAGGAAGCCCGCCAACAGAATTGTACAAGAGTACTCTCTTTTGGGAAAAAGGGGAATTTAGGCAACAAAAACTGCAAACTTCCCCTTTCCCAACCCAGATAGGCTAATTTAAAAAGGTAAGCCTTCAGTCACCCCAAAAGATTTTTCCTCAAAGAACAGGTAGGTGTTCAGAAGGGATGATGCCTTACAAAAGGACAACAACAACTGTAAGAAAATATTTTTCACAAGGTCCAAAGACCATTTTATAGGAAAAAGAAAAGTAACAAATGGAATACTTATCAAGGGCAGAGGCAGATACCAATATGGTATGGTTGGGGGTCGACTTCAGTGACACCACAGGCAATTGAGTCCTCCCTTTGGGGACACAGCATTAATTTTAAACGGGTTTGGGTGGAAACAGTCTCACCCCGTCCCCCTCTGGTAAAGGGGTTCTTCCAAAAACCAGACTCCTCTTTGGAATGTTACATGCAGAAAGGCCCTGTTAATGGGAGCTATAGAGAAACATGCGGATATTTGCCACCAAGCACATTTCTTAAAGTGTCCCCAAAAAGGATTCCTTCAAACAAAGAGTGATCCTAGACCTATCAACATTGAACAAGCACATTGTCTGCCAAAATTTCCGAATACCTACCATTGCCCTAGTCCATTCAGTTGTTCTGAAAGGGACTTAAACAGCTATAGATTTGAAAGATGCATACTGGCATGTCCATGTCACCGTTTCCTTCCGCCCTTTCCTAAGGCTCCAGATAGGGAAAAATATGTCAAAGTTTGCCAAACCAAGTAGGCAATCTCATCTTCTAAGACATCTCTAACTCAGATAGTGCACTTCTTTCTCTATCTGAGGACCTCGAGGGGGCTATTGTCTTTCACCATTAGAGGGTATAGAGCCATGCTGAATTCATTATTTAAACACAGAGGCCTAGATCCATCATCTAACCAAGATCTTGGCAATCTCAGCAAGTCTTTTGATACTTTCAAACAGAATAGACAAATGTCGACGCCATCTTTTGGAATCTTGATGTGGTTCTCGAGTGGTTAATGGGTCCCTCTTTTGAGCCTCTCTGTTCCACATCTCTCAAGAACCTCACTTGAAAAACTATTTTCTGTTGCTTTGGCTACTGCCAAGCTGGTCAGTGAACTTCAGGCCATTGACAAACAAATAGGATTCGATTCACTCAGGGAGATGCAATCTGGCCTCGCTCTTTCGCAATTAAGAATCTGATGGATATCCTCGTCCCAGAAGAGGAGGAAAGGTCCTTTGCCCCTGTTAGGGCCTTAAGGTATTTCTTAGACAAGACCGAAAAGACCAGAGGACCATCCTGCAATCTCTGGTGCTCTGTCAAGAATCCTTCGCGACCCCTTTATAAGAACGCATTGTCATTCTTCCTAAGGGATCATATTACCAAGGCACTTTTTCGGATCCAAGAGGACATCCTGCCTACATTTAAGGTGAAGGCACATGGCATTAGAGTGGTAGCTACCTCGTTCGCTTTCCGCCATAATATGTTACTCATGAATTTCACAGTCAACTTACTGGAAGTATAAGTCAATATTCGTGTCATACTATTTAAAAGAATTAGAAACAAGTGTTTGAAAACTGCAGTACCCTGGGACCTTTATCCGTGGCTGGCATGGTATTGGGGGAAGAAGCGTAGGAAGCATTTCTTTTTATCCTTTATCTCTTTTCCTTGATGTAGGGTGTCAAGTCATTGGGGAGCCTGGGGGTACTATGTACCTGGAGTGCCCACCAGTTTTGAGTGGATGTGTGGTGGTTTTTATTTCAGTGTAGTGACAGCGTTGTCTGGCTATTACTTTTTGGCACTACACCTAGGGCAAGGGCATTGGTTTTTAAGCTTTGCGAGCCATCGGACCCTTCCTTTGCTGCAAAACTCCCATTAAAGTAGAGGCACCCCACGGCTATTCCGCCTGCCACTACAGGTCAAGATAAGCACCAACCAGAGGCAGTAATTACCTGCAATAGCTCTCTTACCAGGTAAGAAAACAACAGGTATTGTATCATGCTAGCAAATTTTTCTATTTCAAGTTAATTTCCATAACTGAGTGTTTTGGAGTAGAATGTGTTCATGTATTCCACCTCCTGCCAATGTGGGATTCAGTTATGTAAGTACTTGGTAAGTTACTTATATGAAAATTTGATTGTCATGATCAAATTAAGTTTCATATATACTTACCAAGTAATCACAGATTGGAGCCCTTCCTCCTCTCTCATGGACATAGAGAAATAAATGAATTGAGCTCTTTTGCATTGTTGTACCTACTGTTCCCCGATAGTGGGCAGGGTTAGTCACCTACACAAAAAGAATAGAAGCACTACCCCAATTTTTAAATTTAGGCTGCTACGTGAGTGGAGACTATAGCTATATAATTACTTGGTAAGTATATATGAAACTTTATTTTATCATGAAAATAACATATTTCTCCATAAGAGAATTTTCATGATTAGTTGTAGACTAAGTGGTAAAAATTTAAATGGCCAGCAACTTTCTTTTTGCAGGAACCTGATTATAGGCCTTAATTTTTACTTGGAATTAAGAGGGGAACCTCCAAAAAGTTGCAGGTAAATACATGAATGTTGTAAACATTTAAAATGTTTTCTAATACTCTATGGGTTCTGTTAGAAAACAATATTTAGGGAAAGGTTGCTTCACCATTAGCATATTGTTCTGAAGGTTACTCTCAGCCCAGATTAGTCATTGTCCAATCCTCACCTATATCAGGTTTACAAGTAGATGCTAATGAAGTACCCTTTGACATGGTGAGACAAGCAATTATGTTTAATTACCTGTTTATTCCTGAAGGCTTCCTAGTTCCTTAAAATTTTATGCTTCTCAGAAATTTTAGTTTTTAAGACATTTTATATACCAAGCCATTTCTAAAGAATTAAAAATGTTTGTAGAAGACTTTAGAATTTCCCAAGGAAAGGTAATTCCTGACCGGAATCATTGTGAATCATTGGATGCAAGAAGAACAATTTAGCTAAAATACCAAGACGACATGTATGTTGCTTCTTTATGTTGACTTTTGGTTTTTACAATGCAGTTTGTAATTTTAAAAGCCCCTAAGAAGTTCCCAGACATGTTTGTAGTGTTTTTTTTTGTTCTGTTATGGAAGGCCTGAGTCATTTCTTGTAAAGCAGTACGGACTTTCTCTTGTACTAATAATCCTTAATTTAGCTGTTTTGGTTATAGCAGACAACTTTGTTAACGTGTTGTGTTTTTGTAAATGTGGATGTTGTGGGAAATGAGCAGGCAGGTCAGCTAAGAAAAACTTAAGAAGTGAATCATTCAAGAAACAAGCACTTTGATCTAGTATGTGCCATAAACTGTAAATTAGGCAAGTACTATGTAAAGTGGTTTTTCCTTGTGATTACTCATTAGGTAATTGTGTTAATGGAATGTATTTTTTAGACTGCAAATTGCTTACTCTATTTTCACATGTTTTGTTTTAATGAGTGGAAATTGTCAGTATTTTGTGGTAAGTATCTAGTTCCACATAATGTTAGATCCAGGCAGTCCCCGGTTATCGGCCATCTGGTTTTATGGTGCTTGTGTGGCAACATAAAATCGGCAATTTGTGGCACCATAATGGGACGAGTTCTGGTTATCGGCACCATATGGGTGCTTATGGCACCAATAACCAGTTACCAACACCATAAGCCCCGGTATGGAGTCATAAATGACTGAGTTTCGGTTGATGGCAGTTTCCGCTTATCGGCACACCCCCGGGAATGGAACCCCCGCTGATAACTGGGCTGCCTGTATATTGTTATATTGAGTGCTCTAATTCCAGGAAATAGACATTAGTGATTTTATATGGTTAGGAGTAAAGATTTTTAATTAGCATATGCTTTAAGGAAGTATCTCAATGAATCATGCTTTTTCTTTGTCAAGCATGATTGCTCAGCATAATCTAGTTTTAATTGATATCTCAAAGGATTTCTTATTTTGTATGTAGTTTTCTAAAGTGTAGATTATAATGGGAATAAGTAAATAAATATTTGGTCTCATTTTTTTAAGTTTCTATGACAAATTGCTTATTACACAGTGATCCAGTTAGTCGGTATACCAATTGAAATAGATCCCTTGAGTTGTGCTTCCATAGTAGGGGAAAATGGTGGAAATAGATAATTTAGGTTTGTATAGTATTCCAATTTAGCCTAAGTCATATTGGATAGATAACTTCAGGAGGACGGTAAGGCTGGACTCTTGATACCCTCACCTCCCATCTTTTAAAGGTTCAGTTTGAAGGCATCAAAGACAATTTCCTCATGCAATCTTTCTTTATTCAACCAATATTTACTTCTACTTTTGCTCCTGTCCCCCATCACTGCCTTGTTCCTCTCATTATGCTGTCCTTGCATCTTCTGCTTTATATATCATCAACCTTCATATCATTGTTAGCAATTTTTCATGAGGTTCACCATTTTAGTTACATTATCTCTCTCTCTCTCTCTCTCTCTCTCTCGTCTCCTCTCTCTCTCTCTCTCTCTCTCTCTCTCTCTCTCTCTCTCACACACACACACACAATGTAGAGACTCCTTCCCTTTCCCTTGTGTTTATGTTGTTCCATCACCGTCCATTCCTCTTCTCTGTTGCTAAGTCTTACTTCTACTCTCAGCAAAGTGAACTCCATAGTTGTCACTCCATTTGGACGATGCTACAGCTTGTGTGATGGTTGCCCTTTACTGTGAAATAAAGTGGTAGATTGTGTCTCCTTGCTTCTTTTGCAAATTTCCACCTTTGTAGGCCTAAGAAGTTAGATTTTAACTTCTTTCCATATTGTCCTGCTTCCAGAGCCTCTGACCCCACAAATCTGCACAATTAATCTTGCTGCTGATGTTTTTAGTATACATTGAACTTTGTTCTTGGCAAGAAATATTCCTTTAATCACCAGAAGATTTTTATGAATACAATTCACACCTTGGGAAGGAGAATTAATATTCATTTAATCACCAAGAAGAGTTTCATGAATATGATTTACACCTTGGGAGTCCTTCCATATCTTAGAAATTCCAGTCTTGTATTTTTTGAGAGGAGTCTTTCCCCATCTGTACCTTCAATGATTTAAAGAGCAGATGGAAGATCCTCAGCTTCTTTTTAACCTTGTGATCCTTTTGTAAAGGATCACTTGTTATTATTAAGGAGGGAAATTATCTATTGAGGTTTTGCAGGATTTGAAGTGTATTAGGAAACTTTTTTTTCTTCCCACCAGTTTTTCCTCTGCCTACATGTCAGCTATCTAGCACTGACAGTAATTTGGCACTTTCCATATGGAAGGTCTGTGGTCCAAGGGTGCTGAAGGGTTTTCATATAATGACAAGTGGGTCAGCTATAGACATGGAGAGGTTCACCTTGTGTTCCTATAAGACTGTTTCTCTCTATTGCTTTCACTTTCTTCCTGTTAGAATTTGATGACCTCTTTGATCAAAAGATTGTTAATTCTTCTTCTTCTTCTCCTCTGGGTTCTGATTTGCAGTCTGACATTAAAAATGTCATGATGCAGACACCTTGACAATCTCAGATGTTTCGTAGGTCCTCCATTTCCAAGTAGGGGTTCTCATTCTTTTTCAAAACAGGTCTCACTAGTACTTCTCAGATCAATTTACTGTATCATCAGATTCTTAGCTATTTCCTTAAATAGTTGCCTTCCTAAGTAGATGTTTAGCCATGTAAGACTTATTAACACATATGCATGTATAAAGACAACAGTTATTTAAAAAAAAAAATTTTCAGTTTCAGACCATAGTTTTGCTGTGGTAATTCTCCCTCTTCCACCTCAAGTTGGTTACAGTCTGATCATTCTGTGAGTGAAAAATTTTGCATGTGGGAGAGAGTAATGTGTGGTCTTATCTTAGTTTTGGGGACCCCTTGATCCTGGAATAAAAAAATATTTTGACAAAATATGTATCTGGTTTCCCACATAAAACTCATGTATATGGCTGTGTTAGGCACTGGTACTATAGATGAATTTTCCATACCCTTCGTTATGGAGTCATAATTATCAGGCAACTTTAAAATATAAATGTTTTTAAATTTTTCATACTCTTGGTTATGGAGCTATGATTTTCAGGCAACATTAATTTTATTTATTTGGGATGAATCTTACCTACTGTTAAAGATAGCTTATATCTCCACAACAATAGGTGAGTTGGTATGCAAACAAAAGATCAAATGGCTGCCCAGATTACTGAGTGGTACATCTGTTCTCCATTAGGTGTGTTTCAGATGTTTTAGCTCTTGCCAGAGTTCTCCTTCCTGGTACTGTACATTTATTTTTCTTAGGATGCCTTCCACTGGAATCAAGGCTAAGCATGTGTTCCCCTATATGAGATAAGGTGTCAGTGCCTTCACCCATCTGTAGCCCAAACCTAGGACTGCCTTGCAACAGTTGGAAGAATTTGCTACCCAGTTCTCGGGGAGATGTGGCTCTGTGACCTCAGTCACCTACTTTTTTTTTTTTTCATTCTGTGAATCTCATTTAATGTGTTAGTTGGAAGATTGTGTTGGTAAAAGTTAATCTTTGCAATATATGCAACTTTTGCCATCATTGGTACTTAGGGTGAGGTTGTTAACACAGATAGGACTAATTATATAGGCACAATAATAATGCCTGTAGTGAGTTGTACTTATCCCAATGTTATGTCAACTCAGTTGATTGTTTAACCAATCTCTTCATCTATTTGTTGTTCTAAATCCTTGTCTGTTAGCCTATTCCCCTTTCTCCATCAAAATCCACTTGTTTGTTCCCTACATGCTCTACCTTCAGTTATCAATGAATCTGGTTACAGTATTTTCTGTTGTTTTCAAGCTAGATATTATTTGATGGAAATGGTCTCAGGTCTGTTGACTTGCTTTTGGACAAGGTTGAAGAGTTGGCATAACTCCTCTTCCCCCCATCCCCCAACATTTCTGGTTTTCTTTCCCACTTCATTATCTTTTGCACAGCTGACTTGTGTTGACTCCTGACTCAGCTGAGTTGCTTCAGACTGCATTTCCCTGTCTTCCTTCACTGAGTAGAGGATGCATTACTAGTATTTGTATGCTGTCACCTCAATTGGCCAGCTGTTGCCTCTTGTTGTTTCAGGCGGAAGAATCTGAGGAATCTCCTTCAGTTTGTCAGCATTTGCTGGAGCATAGCACTTTACTTATCTTCATTTAGTCGAGGAAAGTGGCCATTTAGTATTTAGGCACCCTTTAAGATTTGGAGAAAGAGAACCCAAGCTTTCACTTACAGTTAGAGTGCATTTTGTAAGTGTTCTTGTACTATACTGCGCAAAGCTCCTTGTTTAATCTACATTTAAACTGTCATTAGTCAAAGATTTGGTTTTCTTCTTTGCATTCCAGTGAAGAGACAAACTTGAGACTGACAAGTGCTTTGGATATGCTGAAACAGAGTTTGTTATCCAGGTCTTGGTTTAGATTGTTGAAGTTTTGCTGAGTATAGTTGCCTATTGTCTGCATCAGCTTAGATAGGTTGAGGTGCCAGCATAGTATGGTTGTGATGCCAGCTCAGGGAGTTTATGGGACCAGCTTTAAGTGATTTTTTCATCTTCAGGAGTTTAGTGAGGAAGGGTGTTAGTTTTTAACTTGCGCAGTCAAACCCATTTTTGACGCTGTAGGTTAATGCTAACAAGCTCAGTTTGGAAGAAGTGAGAACATTTATGCTGCACCTATCTGTAGTTAAAGCTTATGCTGCATTGGATGTGGCTGTTTTGATTTCTTCTGTGGGTCGCCTTCTAAATATAACTCTCTAAGGCGATAAGGGAGGATATATTGGTACAAGTCGTATTTTATACCTTCTAGGAATCTGTTCAAACTTAAGAGCAGAACCTTTATTGGTGGAAGCATGGAGGAAAGTTACGATTCTTTTTTAAGTTCTCCAATGGATTAGCTTCTCTTATAGCTGCTCCATTGTGTCTTCTCCAGTAGAAATATCTCAGTTCTTTAGTAGGATGTAAATAGAGAGAGTGACTTGAAGCAGTGTCAGTAATTCACTAGGATTTCACTTCTGACTCTTTCCTAGTGCCATAAGCAACTGGAGATTGGTGCCCAGTGTTGGACATATTGAGACCGAACAATTTATGCATGTCCCCATGCTTTTTGGTTTTACCAGCATGGTTTTAGTGACTTTCCAAAAGAAAAATCAGATCTTTCATTGGATGTTCAGGAGACATTTTTCTCATGCCTGTACATCCTCAGTCAAGCAAATTTTTTAGTTGTATGTGCAGAGAAGGTATTGCTGTTCAAGGCACTTTGATTCGGCATGTGCACAGGTCTTTTCACAGTATTCACAAGAAATTTGATGCCCATAGGCAGATTGACTTTTAGGAGCAAGAGATTTTTTTTTTCTTATAACTGAGTCAACTGGTTCAAGTTGGCCTACTTTGGCAACAGTATTCTAAAGGCCAAGGATCTTTCTTCACCTGGCTCAGTCTTTGAACATTATGATTTTCTGTTGACTTCCCTAACTCCTCAGTACATTCTTATCTGCTAATGTGGAGATACTTGCAATTTGTAGGCTTGTCTGTCGGAAGACTAACAGGCACTTCTAAAGGACGTTCTCTATACAGTAAGGACTTTCCTTGTTAAGAAACATGACCTCATTAGGCAGTTTGTCAGAATAGTCAGGCACAATTACAGCAGTCTCAGCATAAGAGATTACTGTACAACTTAAAGCCAACATTCATTGTACTTGTAAGTAATCCAGGACTGTAGTTTTTGCCAGGTTCTGTAGTAGAGATACAGAAACTAAGAGTTGACTGCTTTATCCTTAAATCTCTGTCCAGGGTTTTTCCCCTCTGGCTCATAACACAAAACAAAGAATTTGACAAGAGTCATTATACTGATTTACCATATGCTATAGAATGGTCAATACTATGTTTGGTAAAGTTTATATAAAGTCAGGGTGGTGGAAAGGCCATTGAAGATTCCTAGAAGGTCTATCCCTGGTCAGAAACTAAGTCATAGCAGAAAGATTGCTTTTTTGAGTGAAATGAACAGCTGATATTGGTTTGATAGTTCATTCTGCAGACGGACAATGTTTCTTTACTGTAAGGATTCAGGAAGAACAAAACTACCTAAATACAGAGTGGTCATTTCATCCGCAAGTTCGACAGTTGTTATAGAATTATAGGAGCGCTCAAGTGTGGACTTATTAGTGTAAGGATGACCAGGAACTACTAGTCTACAACTACTCCTTTGAAGGCCCTCAGGCTTGAGTGGTGGATGCATTTCCTTCAAGTTTAGCCTGACTCAGACTCATATGCCTTCCCCATTAATCTATTCTAAGGAAGTATTGAAAAAATTTCAAGACAAGAATTGCTCAATGACTTCTGTAGAGCCCTAGTGGCCTCAAAACAAATGATTTTTGGACCTTCTAGCTCTCTCAATAGAGTCTCATATTCTTCCATTAAGGAGAAATTGACTTGAACTACCAAATTCTAGGCAGTTCCACTAACTTCTGCATCTCACGCTTGGAAATGCTCAACCATCTTCTCCCAATGTATTGGGATTTTCAAAGATATCATATACAGTGGTCCCCCCGTATTCGCGGGGGATGCGTACCAGACCCCCCAGCGAATAGTTAGAATCCGCGAATGTTTGGAACCCCTATAAAAAGGCTAAAAACAGCCTATTTTGTTAGTTAAAACTTAAGAAAAACCACTAAAAATTTTCATACTTGGTTTTTTTAATAGTTTTATCACAAAAAGTGCATTTTATGATGAAATTGATAACGAAAACCAGGAATTTGTGGATATTTCTCATAGAAAAATACCACGAATGCGCAAATTTTCTGCGAATAATACAGGGAAATGTTCCCGAGAGAAATCCGCGAATGTGTGAGTCCGCGAATCCGGAGTAGTTTGTATCAGAAGCAGCAGTTTGTTTATTACTCTGGGTGCCATTCTAGAGGAATTTTCAGCACCTGTACCCCTGTAGACATCAAAGTTTCCATGCTTAGATATAGAAAGAGCTAAAACATTTGAAATGCACCTGGTGGAGAACAGGTATACTAGAGTCATATGGACAGTCATTTGATCTTTAGTTTGAATGCCAACTCACCTATTGGCACAAAGATACAAGGTAACTTCAACAGTAGGTGAGTATCCAAATAATAAATTTTATGAAAAATTATATAAACTATATTGTTCTTTACAAAGGGATGCTCTGAAATGTTTTAGATTTTTTTTAAATATCAAGGGACCCAGGGGAATGCATTGTTCTGTGCAAAAGATATTCTATTGTTTATGGCTGGTGTAAAATAGATTATTTTTTTTATTTCATATCATTATTTGATTACATACATTTTGTAGAACTATTAGCCCCATATTTGTTGCAATTAAAACTTAAGGTATTAAACTTAAGGTAATCTGGGTCTTTCTTGATTATTTATTCTGACTACTTATTTAGATAAAGGGAGGCTTTGGTTGATGTCAATTGCTATGTATTGTGATGGAAACACAATTCATTTTTTTTCAGTAAACCAGTCTTCAGAACCTTAGAGCTATCTTGCAGTTGAGATACAGTAATTGGTAAACCAGTACTATGTTTCTTGGGGGTTTCAAGTAATAAAATTAGGTAATGGAATATTGTAATCACAGAGTATGTATCTAAACTTTATTTTAGTTTTATTTGTCTATTTATGTAGGGAACATAAGTTATTGTTAATGATAGAATTGCATTATCTTGAACAGTTTGATTTACTATAAACAACTTTTCAATTTAACTGGAATTGAAATAATTTTCGTATTAGTGAAGAGAAAATGCAGATGAATAATATGTGGCAGGAGACTGTAGTATTATATTATATTGTACCTATTTTTGTATTGTTTTCAAAATGATGCTGTTTAGTAACTGTAAAACAGCAAAATTTACCAGAGTGAATTTGATTAAATTTTGGTCCTGTTAAAGCTTATTGTCACCATTTAATATTTATTGGTTGATGTTCATTTACTGTACTATTCTGTTAATCAAAATTTTCATGACTGTTTGATTTCCAGCAAATGATGAAAAGCAGGAGACCTAGTCACTTAGATGTAATATAAGATATGAATACGTATTACCTTTCATGGTGAAATATGTTGTATTAAAGCTCTGAGATTTAAACATTACATTTCATTATCACTTATAAGCTTCAGTATGATTAAGTGTTGCTTGAGAGTTTTTGCATATTCATGTTCAAATTGACAAAGTTTATATATATATTTAGGAAAGCTTGCTGTATGTTACATTTTTTATTAACAGGAATTGGTCAAAGTCATTTGATGAGATATGCAGTTGTCCTTCAAAAATCCTGGGGGTTAGGGGTGCCAGCCCCCATGATTCTAGTGTAGTAGGTCATTATGGAGCATAAGAAGGTTTGAGATGGCATCAAACTAAAATGAGAAGTAGATAGAAAAATTATAGAAATTAAAAATAAATTCATAGCAAAATTTGATAGTGTTGTCTTCATCAATGATCTGGTTGAATAATTTCATATGCCCTAAACTAAAATTGCTTCAGTTTTAAAATGTTAAGAGGTTGGTAATCGAGTTGGTGTTGTTAAGGGAGTGAAATTTTGCAAAACATGTCTCACACACTTGAAGAGGTTGAGAAATTGTTGTTAATTTGGATAAGAGAAAAACAGCCGTTGGTTGTTTTTGATGTCATTATGGGTGCAAAAGACAAGACAACTGCATGCTGATCTCTTAAAAACTATGCCTTGGACAAATGCTGATACAGGTTGTCTCAAGTGTTCAAAATCAGTCATGTATCATTTGAGTAATTGAAGAGAAGTGGCAACAGAGTGTTGTGTGGCATGAAAAAGGAAATTGCCAATGATGACAAAGATGCTCCTCATCAAAAGCATTCTGCAAAATGGTGCATATTAACAAAAGGGCTTCACAAGTACCAGGCCTTTACAAAACCCAACCTGTAATGTTTGGAGCAGGTTATTACCTTCAACAGAACTACAAAAATACTTAGAGAACAGCTTCTCAAAAGCCTTAGATTAAATGGGTAATTGATATTGGCCCAGATTGAGACAGATATGAGGACAGACTTTAGTCCCTTAGGTAATGCAACAATGTTTCTCTTTCCCCAAACAAAAGAAAAACTTGCAAGGCCAATTAATCTTGTAAAACTAGCAGTTGTAGAAACATTGAAATTAGTATGACCTGTAAGTATATCTTCTTTCCCACCACTATCCTTACATTAAGGGGTCGGTTGTCTCATGTGCCTTTTCCACTGCCTTCTATCAAACCTCTCTCATCTTCCTTCACTTTATCTCGCCATCTAATTCTCTGTCCCTCTCGATCTACTTCCTCTAACTGGTTCCTCCCAAGCCCTCTTCACTTCTTCCCCATCATCCATCCTCATCACATGCCCATACCATCTCAATTGTGCCTCTCTTATCCTCTCTGTAATCTTTACTAAGCCTGCCCTTCCTCTTATTTAGTCATTTTCCAATCTCTCAAGCAGCAATAGTCCCATAATTTACCTCAGTATTCTCATTTCTGTTCTCTCAAGCTTTACTTCTTCTTCTTTTCTTCTTAGGGCTCATGTTTCCAATCCATACATTAACACCATCTTATCACGGTGCTGTAGATCTTGACTTTTTGCTTGATTGACATTTTCTTATTACATACGACTCCAGCTACCTCTCTCCACTTCCCCAATGCAGCTTTTATCCTACTGTCAACTACAGTCTGACATCCTCTCTCTTGTTTTAAAAGTAGATCCTAAGTATTTAAACTTTTCCACCTGTTTTATAATCGAGCCTCTTCTTTCAAGTATTACTAATCTGCCTCCATCTTCCCTACTGTTCACCAAAACCTCTTGTTTTTTTTTTTCACATTCACCTTTAAGCCACCCCTCTCTAAAGACTCCTACCACTCTCCAATCCTTCACTGCAGATCTCATTCATTTTTGGCAGTAATTACCAGATTATCGGTGTACAACAACTCTCACAACCTTTCATTCCTGATCTCTTCACTTAACACATCCATGACCAACACAACAAAAATGGGTTTAATGCTGACCACTGGTGAAGTCTAACACTAACTTCAAAGTTTTCTGTTTCCCAACAGTTGTTATTACTTTTGTGCTTGTTCTTTAATATATCATCTCTACCAGCCTAACCAACTTTTCTGGGACTTTCCTCTTCCCCAAACACCAAAACATCACTTCTCTTGGGATTCTATTGTAATTTTTCTCTAGGTGTATAAATGCACAATAGAGCTCCTGGTTTCCCTCTAGCCTCTTTTCCTGCAGCTGTCTTACTATGAAGATGGCATCTGCCGTCCCTCTTCCTCTCATGAATCCATACTGCTGTTTCATTATTGTTACAATCTCTCCTAATCTTTCATCCAGTATCCTTTAAAACTTTCACTCCATGCTCTCTTACTTTAATTCCCCTGTAGTTACCACGATCAATGACATCTCCCTCCTGCTTGTATGTACGTATATATACCATTAGTCTCTCCTCCCAGTCCCTTGGCATTATTTCCTCCTCCCATATAGCATTTAATAAATCCAGCATCCATTTCTCCCCCTCTGTACCTAGTAATGTGATCATTTCAGTTTTGAACTCTGATGGACTTAGTGTTTTATCATTCTTCATTATACTTTATGCTCTCTTCACTTCTGTATCCTGTATCTCCACTGATCCCTCTACCGTTTGTGCTTCCCCAATCTCCTCTCTCATTTTCAATATTTAAATGTCTTCATTCCCATGCAATATATTTCCATCCCTGTCCTTGATGGCACCCAATTTACCCACATCCAGTCTCGGCCTTTTCCTCTAGTTTGAAATCTTATCGATATCTTTTTCTCCTTGTCTTGTTCCTAGCCTTTCATTCAACTGTTCTGCCACACTTCCAATAGCCATACCTACCCTCCTCCCCACTTCTCTTTCTTCTCCTCTGTACCGCTCCTCTGCACCCTGTATATACCTTACTTTCAAGTCCCTAAATAGTTTTGATTTTCTTTTCATTGATTTTTGCACCTTTCCATCCCACCACCATTTTCTCATCTCGACACTCCATATCCGCTGGTTCTTCCTACTATTTCCTCTGCTTCCCCCACTTATATTTCTCTCATGTCTTCCCAGATATTTTCCACTCTGTTATCCTGTCCAAATTCTACATTCCCCCTCCCCGCCCCATCCAGCCCTCTCTCTCTCTCACAGTTCTCCTAAATTGCTCCTTCTTTTCTCCTTTAAGGTCCTAATTCTTAATTCTAGATCTCCTCTTTCTCTTCTTGGGTTTCCTACCTTTCATTTTCAAATCCATGACTACCAAGATCACTTTGCAGTTCATCACATTGCTTTGTCAGCTCCTCTAACCAGGATGTAATCTATTTGGCTTTGCAATCCTCTACTTTCACAAGTTATAAAGTACTTAATCAAACTTCTGAAACCAAGTGCTCATACATGCCAATTCAAAACTCTGAGCCATCTCCAATATATAATCCCCATATTAATTTTTAATTCTGAGCCATCTCCAATATATAATCCCCATATTCATTTTTAATTCCAAACCCATGGCCACCATGTACCTCCTCATACCCATCTCTTCTCTTTCCCACCCTGCCATTCATATCGGCTCCTATAATTAGTCTCTCCTCCTCTTTCACTGTTCTAATGGCAGCCTCAAATTGATGTCTTAAGTAATTCTTTCCCTTGCTCTTGGCACCCCATCTTAGGAGCATATGCTGATATTATATTTATTTACTACTTTGTCCCCTATTATTATTGGAATTTTTAAAAGTCTATCATTTACTCCCTTTACCTCTACCACTTTTTCCTTCCAGTTGTTACTTACTATAATTCCAACTCCACTTCTTCCCTCTTGTGACCCATTGTAATAGAGCTTAGTATACCCATTTCCTATCTCTCTAGTTCCACTCTTCTCTCACCTCGTCTCTGGCACACACAAGTGTTACGGATCGTGATCCGATCAGGTTCTTTAGTATAATCAGAAAAAATGATTCAACACCAATTGAAATGGGATACAAATATGAAAAAAAACTCAAACAGACCACAAGTTTATTTACAAGCTTATTCACAAAGATAAATGCAGAATGGTTTCTCCTATTTACATATCAAAGTTAAATCTGACTATGTGAAAAGGGGACAACAGTTTTACAGCAGTTGAGAGGGGTACTTGAAGCGATGGCTTCACCAGGGGACAGTAAAAACTTCAGATGGGCTTCTTCTTATCTTCGTACTGCAGGAAGGAATGACTTAGTCTTGAAACTTGAAGGGTGGGTTACTTCTCAAAACCACTTGCAGGACACTTCTTCACGGAAAGGGTTTACTCGTTGAAACCTCTCTCTCTCTCTCTCTCTCTCTTTGAATACGAACTATGGACTTTACTTTCTTGTTTCCATTCCCACTCTGTCTCGTGCGTCCTCTTCCTCTCTCATCCTTCATCTCTTCCTTCTTCTCTTATCTCTGTCCCTTCTCTCCTCTTCTCTGATGATCTCATCCTCCTTAGTTCCTCAGAGTCCTGTATATATATATTATAGATATATATATATATATATATATATATATATATATCTATATATATAGATATATATATATAATATATGATATATATATATATATATATATATATATATATATATTATGATATATATATATATATATATATATATATATATATGTGTGTGTGTGTGTGTGTGTGTGTGCGTGTGTGTCGATCTTGGGGCGGGGTTGAAAGGGCGGAGCTAACCAACGAACGTTTCTATCCCAAAAACTTCTCAGAAGACTGAACGAGATGTTAGGTTGTATCCAAAGCATCGTGTTGCTAACGGCAATGGTGTGCTGGAGTTCCATAAAAGAACAGAGTATTCTCGAACAGTCATGAGAACAGACACCCCCAAACACGTGCGGGAATGCCTCCTTGCTGTAGACCTATTCAAAGAAGATACATTTTCCTTTCCTTGAAATATATGTTTCTTCGCTATAAAGCGATTACTATGACAACAAGAAATCTATCCTCCTCCTCTCTGTCACATCTATCTCTTTCAGTCTTCCTGTTAGAGTACCAACATTCCACTTACCTGCTCTTATCTTCCACTCTTTCACTACCTTCTTTGGCTGTGAGAGATAGATGTGACAGGGAGGAGGAGGATAGATTTCCTATGTGTGCAGGAGATTAGGTGGAAGGGGAGTGGAACTAGTTTTGACTTCTCTAGACTTGGGAGCCATTGAACACAATTTAGCCTTTGGAAATTATAACTGAGGCGACACTAAGGGCTCACTACACTGCTCATAAAAGACTTGAACAAGAAGCTCTTGTCTTCTGTTAAGGGTAATATACAACAGTTCCATCTGCTCCTACAAGGGGAGGCATCAACTCCAAAGAGTGATGTCTTGATGGTAGACATCACATTTGGTCATCACCAGCAAGATCTCCTATACACCCTTATTTTGATAGGGTAGCTGCTGCTCGTTCTCAAAGGAATTTCTTTCATGGTCCCTAGAGGACTCCATAAGATAGAACAACCATCTTCAAAGAATTCTCTTCTGTTTGTTCTCAGCTAGTATAGTGCACATTGTCACTAAAAGAGTATAGGATTTGAGACAAAAGGACTCCTTCTCTTGTCTACTGCAGCCTCCTAGGTTCAGTTCCTATTCTCAACCTGTGGTTGTGGCAACATCTTTTCACATTACTCTAGGTCTGCTTGACGGTATGACGTGTCATTCCTTTCATCAGACTACAAGCTCCTGGATAACAATAATTTGGTCATCATGGTTATCGCATTCTTTTAAGTCACATTGAAAAGTTGAGTTTTTAACATATATTTTAGCTGGTAGTTAATTTCATGGGAGTCAGAAGCTGGCGCCAATATCAGCGTCAGGTCTTCTACAAGGCAAGAATTAAGTTTGGTTTGAGTGTTTACAGTGGATTCTTAGCTGACAAACAATGTTTAATGCTATTGAAGAAATCATTTTAAAACAGTGTTGTTCTTGAAGATCATTGGTATATGATCTTTTATAGTGGAACCTTGGTTTTCGTACAATTTGGTTTTAGTAGACTTTCCAACGAAATTTTATCTTGGGTTTCATACGTTTCCTCGGATTTTGTACACTCGGAAACTCTCATTCCGAGGCTCACCGCATAACCAGGCCCCATACTGAGCGCCCAAACAAAGATTCACATCTTTCGTGACCCATTCAACCTTTGTTTTTCACTGAACAAGTATCACCTCGTGCGCAGTCCACATCACCACATGTTCATTGTGCTTTGTGCTATTTTGCTAGTGAAACTGATTTCAAATAAGCCATCATGGGGCCAAAGAAAGTTCCAAGTGCCAGCCCTTTGGTATAAAAGGCCAGAAATACGATAGAGTTCAAGAAAGAACTTGTAGCGAAGTATGAGAATAGCACACGTGTTTGTGATCTCACCAGAATGTACTGCAAGCCATTGTCAACAATCAGCCCTATCCTAGTGAAGAAAAATGAAATTAAGGCAACTGATGTTGAGAAAGGGGTCACTTCATTAACAAAACAGGGATCACAACTAGTGGAAGACATTAAAGCTTTTGTTAGTGTGAATAAATGAAAAACAATTAGTGGGGGATAATGCGTCTGAATCAATCATTTGTGAAAAACCTAGGGTGTTGCATGCTGATCTAAGTAAGAAAATGCTAACAACAAGTGCTGCTGTTAGTGATTTCAAGGCTAGCAGAGGCTGGTTTGAAAAATTAAAAATGCTTACAGGGATACATAGTGTTGTATGCATGGGGAGGATGCGAATTCCAACAAATGTGCCGCTGAAGAATTCATTCAGGAATTCAAGGGATATCTTGAGGCTGAAGTAGGTCTTCAATTGTGATTAAACAGGCCTGTTTTGAAATAAAAATGCCAAAGAGGACTTACATCACACAGGAGGAAAGTTAATTTCCAGGGCACAAGCCTATGAAGGACAGGCTAACTCTCTTGTTCTGTGGAAACTGGTGGGGATTTCAAAGTTAGCCTCTACTGGTGTATCACTCTGAAACTCCCTGAGTGTTTAAGAAAAACAATGTGATCAAGAATAAATTGCCTGTGATGTGGAGGACAAACAAAAAGGCATGGATCACGAGGCAAATTTTCATTTGAGTGTTTGGCCCTGCGGTAATAACATACCTCCAGGATAATCAGATGCCCCTCAAGTGACTCCTGGTAATGGAAAATGCTCCTGTGCATCCTCCTGGCTTGGAAGACCAGTTGTTGGATAAATTTGAATTCATCTCTGTAAAGTCATTGCCCCCTAATATCACTCCTCTCATCCAGCCCATGGACCAGCAAATCATCTCAAACTTCATGAAACTTTACACAAAGGCATTGTTCCAAAGGTGCTTTGAAGTGACCTCAGACACTGAATTGACCCTAAGAGAGTTCTGGTAGGATCACTTCAATATCTTTAATTGCTTAAGTCTTAAAGATAAGGCTTGGCAGGGAGTGACTTCCAGGACAATGAACTCTGCTTGGGGAAAATTGTGGCCAGAGTGTTACCTTGAGAAGGGTTTTGAAGGACTTTAGGTTAACCCTGATGACCTTACGCCTGTTGTGGAATCTACATTGTGTCTCTGGGGAAGTCCATGGGCTTGGATGTGAGTGGCAATGATGTGGAAGAGTTAGTGGACGCCCACAGGAAAGAGCTAACCACTGAAGAGCTGCAAGACCTTCAGCAGGAACAGCAAGAGACGGCAGATGAGGAATCTGTGGAGGAGGAGGAAGAGAGAGCGGATACTCTGCCTACTTCGGTGATTAAAGAAATGTTTGCCAAGTGGAGTGATGTTCAAAATTTTGTTGAAAAGTTTCATCCTAACAAAGACCTTGCAATTCGTGTCTCTAACATGTTTAGTGACAATGCGTTGTATTACTTTAGAAAGATTTTAAAGAAACATCAGAAACAAATGTCCCTGGATAGTTTTGTTGTGCGACAGGGGTCCAGTGACTCTCAAGCTGGTCCTTGTGCCAGTAAAAAACGAAGTGGGGAAGTAACCCCAGACAGTGCCACTAAAAAAACGTAGGGAAGTAAACCCAGATAGGTTCTTGATACATTAAGTCCTTCTGGAGGAGGATTCCCTTTCCAAACAATAACCTCTCCTCCTCCCTCTCCCCTCCTCTTTGTCTTCCATATGCTGACGAGAGTCTTCCATAAAAGTAAGAAAGATGTTTAATGTTCATTATTCATTTCATTATTCACCTCTCATTGTTTTCTGAAAGTAAAACTGTCATAATTCCCTATAAGATGTATTTTTTGTTAATATTTTTCGGGGTCTGGAATGCATTAATTGTATTTATTTACATTATTCCTTATGGAAGTTATTGTTTCGGATTTTGTACGGTTCGGACTTTGTGAGAGGTTCTGGAACGCATTATGTATGAAAACCGAAGTTCCACTGTATATTACCTCTCTTGCGCACAGGCAGTAAATATAAGGGTGTAAGGTACAAGACTTTTCCTCCGGGCCGAAAAGAACATGCGCATGGAAAAGTTTTTTGGTAAAATTCGGTACGTCTGAACTATAACTGATATATGCTTCTGGTTAGTGTTATTATGTTGGCAAATGATTGAATTATTTCCTAAAGCAATCAGAACATCTTTACGAGGCTTAGAAATAATAAACACAATGTGATTAACATGAAATTTTTAAGAAAAATCTTAGATATTTTTTAGAAGTAATCATGAAAAATATAATATTTATGTTTGGGGAGTTTGTTTTATACCTAAATTATGTAGAAATGTTTGATCTTTCACATGGAAGCAATAATTTTGCTATAAATGTGTTTGTTAATGAGCTGTAATTGATTAAAAAAGGCTAATTTTTTACAGAGTGCAATTTTCAGATTTTCCAACCTACTTATGTTGACATCTTGTTTCGTAGCTAAGTAAGCTAGC
>NC_061087.1:56017296-56034796 GCF_015104395.2 Macrobrachium nipponense
CTCTATCCATATATTTTGTGTGAAAATATACAATACCATAAGAATGGAAAATATAAAACTCATTTTGTGTAAAAATGCTACCTGTAGCACAAAAAAGCTTTTTATTTTCGAATTCAGCACCCAAAAGTATACAAAGATCTCCGAGAATAAAGAAAACAATTTTTTCAATGTATCAACTCTACACCATCATTGTTTGAACCGTAATATTGTGAGGACTGAGTAAGACAGGGAGAGTGAGCGATCTAACTTTATTCGGTAAAGGAGGCTGTACATAAGGTGGCGTGTGGATGGAAGCGTAGTGTCCGTCACGCACGCACGAACACGGTCAAAAAGTGGCAGGGGCCCCCGCTGTGAATGTGTTTTTTCATAGACGAAAATGCATGAATAATATTACATAGAGGGAACGGATACCCGACATATATACATCAAAAGAAAGGGCGTAAAATGCTCTACATTTTAGTTTCTGCAGGAAAAGAGAGGACATATGGATATACAGATTTTTACAATGGAAGGGCGAACATTCGCCTGAATGTCATCCTTACAAATACTCTCACACCCCCCCCCACCAAGACAATGATTATGTAGAATCGTTGGATGACTAACAGAATCTTGCGGGGAGCTGCAGGAGTCCTTGGTTTCGTGATTCCCTCGGTTGAGGGATGTCTTGCGTGTCCTCGCCATCTTGAGGGCTGGAAAGAAGGATGCTGCCCCTGGTAGTGGTCCTTGGGGGTTCGACTGCTTTCCTTGGGCGGCCTCGACGACGTTTAGGGGCACTATCAGGAACCAGCAGTGTTGGGGTTTTGCAAGGGCCTTCAGCGGGGTCGTCTTTGTCGGGGATGATGGCGGCCACCAATTGACACGAGGAATGCCTTCTCCCGACGGACAACTCGGTGCAGGTCCCAGTAGGGCCTTGCCAAGGGCGGGCGGGCGGTGTCATTCCTCACGAAGACGAACCTGCAGTAGTCCAGGGCTCACTGGCGGAACTGCTTCTTTCTGTCAACGTATATCTCTCGGCAGGGAATGAACTTCTGGGCGGCTGCACGCAACCTAGCCAGGGCAATATCAGGATCGTCGCTGTTGGCGGGGAAGAATCTGCCTGGCACTGTCAGGGTCTCCTCGTACGCCTTCTCTGCTGGGGAAGGGTCGCTGCTGGCTCTTGGGGGAGTGTAGAGAAAGGAGGACCCAGGGAAGCTGTGCCTCCCAATCGGGGCCCTGACAGCATGCCATTAAGGAAGCCTTGAGGGAGTGTTGGACCCTTTTCACCATGCCGTTGGTGAAAAGGGCATCATGGTGTGGTGCTTGGTCCCCATCAGGCGTACCAGGAAAGACCATAGCTCTGACATGAAGGCGGGTCCTCAGCCTGTCATGATGTCAACGGGCACTCTGAAGCAGCTGATCCAGCTGGTCAGGAGTGCTTTGGGACAGGTGTCTGAGGTGGCTTCTGACATCGGGGTGGCCTCGGGCCACCTGGTAGACCAGTCGATCACTGTCAGGAGGTATCTGGCACCGTTGGATGGAGGAAGAGGCCCAATGATGTCAACATGGATGTGTCTGAAACCTCGCTTGGGCTGGGGAAAAGAGCCTATCCCTGATTCAGTGTGCCTACCCGTCTTGCTACTCTGGCACACGGTGCAGTTTCTGGCCCACTCCCGAGATCCTTCCTGATGCCATGCCACACGAACTTCTCCGTCAGGACCCTGGTTGTTGTGTGGGGCGACGGGTCCGAGAGGCCGTGAATGACGTTGAATACCTGTTTCCTGCGGGAGGCAGGTATCATGGGACAAAAGCGTCCTGTGCTGGTATCGCAGAGGAGTGTCGTCCTGGAGGGGCTGAAGAGGTTGTCCTCTCAGTGAAGGGCGGTGATGGCAGTCCAGTAGGCTGGTACTTCGGGGTCAGAGGCTTGTTCATGCACTAGGTCTTCGTAGTCAACGCCGAGATGAAGGGAGTTGATCTCGACCCTCGAGAGGGCGTCAGCTATGGGATTTCTTCTGCTGGGGCATACTCGATGGAGCACCCAAACTCGGAGACGGCTGCGAGATGACCTTGCTGCCTTGCAGACCAAGCGTCGCCGCCTTATCGAAGGCGTGGACCAACGGCTGGTGGACTATTCTTATGGTGAAGGGGACGCCCTCCAGAAGGTATTTGAAGTGGTGGACGGCCTGGTAGACAGCAAGGAGCTCATGGTCGAATGTGCTGTAGTGAGTCTTGGCGGGTTTGAGCTTTTTGTTGAAAAAGGATAGCGGTGTGGGAACTCTGTTCAACAGCTGTTCCAGGAGGGTGCTGCACGCAATGTTGCTGGCACCGGTGGTGAGCATCAGGGGCGCAATGGGGCCCTGGTGAGCCAGGGTGGTGGCCCTGCTGAGAGAAGACTTGGTTCGGGCAAAGACAAGCTGCTGGTCTTCTCCCCATGTCAGTTTCTTAGGTTTGCCCTTCAAGACCTTGGTCAAAGGGCGCATGGTGCGGGCGATATCCGGGACGAACCTTCAGCAATAATTCACCATCCCGATGAATTCTTGGAGGGCCATGACAGTTGTTGGTGTCGGGAACTTCTCCACTGTGGCCACCTTTGACTCCATGGGATGTACTCCTGCTGCTGTAATTTCGTGGCCAAGGAAATCCACCTTATCGGTGCTGAAGGTGCATTTGTCAAAATGGACGACAAGTCCATTCTCCTGTAGGTGCTTGAGGATGGCCCGGACGTGGTTCAGGTGCTCCTTCGGCAATCTGGAAAAGATAAGAGTATCGTCTACGAAGCAGATGCAGAAGGGTAAGTCACCAAGGATGCTGTCCATGAGGCGTTGAAAGGTGGCTCCAGCGTTCCTCAGGCCAAAGGTGGAGAAGGTGAACACGAAGGATCCGAAGGGTGTGCTGATCGCCGTCTTCAGGATGTTATCGGGATGGACAGGGACTTGAAAATATGACTTTAATAAGTCAATCTTGGAGAAGACCTTGTCGCCATGGAGGGGCCCAGTGAGGTCCTGCATGTTTGGCAGGGGTTAGTTGTCAGGCGTAGTGATGAGGTTCAGGCGCAGGGCCTCCACATACCATCTGCCTTCTTCACCATGTGGAGGGGGGACGCCCACGGACTCGCTGCCTTTTTACTGATCCCCATCTTCACCATTTCTTTGGATGCGGTCTTGGCTTCCTGGAGAACCTTCAGTGGGAGGCAGCGGAACTTGGCATGTGTTGGGGGCCCCTTGGTCTCAATATGGTGGAAGAAACCATGATTGGGTGCGGCCCCAGCCACCTGGCAAAGCTCGGGGCGGAAGACGTCTGGAAAATCCTAGAGAGGGGAGGCGTATCTGTGGTGGGGAAGGATGGAGCAGATGGTGGGCACCTTTGGTCCTCTGGCAAGTGGGCAGGAGAGGCAGGTCTCAGTATTGAGAAAGTGCTGGTGGGCCATGTCCACCAAGAGGCCATGGTGGGCGAGAAAGTCCATCCCCAGGAGAGGGGTCTGCATGTTGGCGAGGACGAAGGGCCAGTTGTAGGTCCGGCCCAGGAACGCGATGGTCTGGGCCCTGGTGCTGTAGGTGCAGATGGGCATCCCGTTTGCAGCTACGAGGGTCGTTGAGGGCACGGCTGCGATCTTCTGCAGCTGAAGGGAACACCGACAGCATGGCACCAGTGTCAGCCAGCATCCTGAGGCTGGAGATGCTGTCCTGGACGTAGAAGCCCCTGGGTTGGGACTTTGTTACTGCTGCTGCCATGGGGGCTTGTTTTGGGCACTGCCTCCATCGTTTTTTGAAGGGAGGAAAGAGCAAGGGTGCTCACACTTCCATGCCTTGTTACTGAACTGGCGGTGGAAGCAGCACCACCTGATGTCTGGGAGGGTCTTCAGCAATCGCTGGTATGCTGCACCAACTGTGTCCTCCTGCTGTAGGCTGTTGGCTGATGGAGGAGAAAAGAGTTCTGCAGCTTGGGTGGCGGTAAACAGCGTGAAAGCTCGCTGCACCAGACTTTCCATCTCCATAGTCTTGGCATTAGGGATCTGGCTTCGGACTCCGGGCGCGAGCTGGTGAAGGAAGAGTTGACGGAGGATGCTCACCTCCTGCCTTTGTCCTTGGTGGTCCAGCTCTGGCAGGAAGAGCAGGTCCTAGAGCTTGTGCCAGGCCAGTCTGGGAGGGAACTGGGAGGGAGAAGACCTGGATGAGCTCCCTCTTCATGCCTGGGCTGGCTGCACATCCATGGGGCGAGGCGTTTGAAGGCATCCGCTGTGAGGGTCCTAGCGATGAGGTCCGTCTTGGTGCTGTCCTGGGTGATGTCATGGATCCGGAACTATATTTCTGCCCATTGCAGCCATGTTGCGACGTCCTCACTGCAGAAGGGCGGCAGCTTGACATGGTGGGGCTCCGACATTGCAGTCATCCAGGGCATGGGCACGGGTGTCGATGGAGGACTCAAGTGCAAAGAAGGATCGTCTCGCAGATTGCGGGATCAAGGCGGACACTGAGAAGTTGAGTGAATGCGCTGAACTCTCCATTGTCTTGTTAGACTCAGGCTTACGGTCGACGAGAAGTCGTGAATGGCGGGCCAAACCATAAGACTGAACGCCAAAACACTTCTGTGAAGAAATGTCATTGCGGGTCCGCTAATGGCGTTGAGGAGTACCAGAGAACCTAGACTAGGCGTCGTATGGGTCCGTTAAAGGTTCTCTGAAGGTGAGTGACGGTAATTAGTCCCTTAATGGCAAAGCCAAAACCGCTTGGGTCACCAATTGTGAGGACTGAGTAAGAAGAGGAGAGTGAGCAATCTAACTTTATTCAGCAAAGGAGGCTGTACATAAGGCGGCATGCAGACGGAAGCATAGTGTCTGTCACGCATGTACGACCAAACATAGTAAAAAAAGGGTCAGGGCCCCAGCTGTGAATGTGTTTCTTCATAGACGAAAATACATAAATAATATTACATAGAGGGAACGGATTCCCGACATATATACATCAAAAGAAAGGGCGTAAAATGCTCTACATTTTAGTTCCTGGAAGAAAAGAGAGGGCATATGGAAACACAATTTTACATTGGAAAGGCGAACATTCGCCTGAATGTTGTCCTTACGATATCATCATATTTTTTTCATTGTAGAAAGAAAGTAAGAGCCTATTTGGGATTCCCGTGAAATGTTCTATCAGATTAATGTTTTTTTTCTGTAAAACTAATATTAAAGAAGTTAGCATGGCAGGATATTCGGATCAAAATAACATCCAGCTAAAAACCATCTCCTAATATCATCGTTATTTTTCATTACTGAAGAAAAGTAAGAGCATAATTTGGAATCCTCGTAAAACGTTCTATCAGAATAATGCATTCATCTTTTTTATTTACAAATAATAATGAAGTGAAGTTAGCGTGGTCAGATATCTGGATCAAACTGGCACCCTGTCAAAAACCATCCCCTATAAAATCTACATATATGGTTCTACTTTGGTTCAATTCGGTCCAGTAGTTTTGTCGTCTATAGTGAACACACGTATGTAATGGAATTGAGGCACTATAAATTGATTGAGTTGCTTAACGAATATGGACACGAGGAGTTTATAATAAGGAAGGTGAAAGGAGAGGGACACGAATAATGGATATGTGGTTGCTAAGACCACCCAGCTGCTCAAAGAGACAGTGAAATCATAGTATTAATGAAAGGAGGCCTTCATGCAAAGGAACCAAGGTATCTCAAATGGGCCAGTTGAAATCTTCCAGTCGACCAAAGGATTTCTCGAATTTATACAACCTGAGATGTATGTTTACATCACTGGACCGAAGGTGATATTTGTCACCTCAACACTAGACAAGAATTAATGTAGGTTCCCGCCTCTAATGACACATCAGAGTGCTAAGATTAATTTGAATGTGTCCATTTGGAGAGGGCCACCTGGCAAATATCTAGTGTAGAGATTCAATCCTCCTTTGTTCAAAAGGGGATGAACTAAAACCTTAGGCCCTCCTTTGGAGGGCAAGGCCTATTGGTCTTGAACAATCAGTATCAACAGTGCCAGACCTCTAAGGATGACCTAGCTATGGAAAGCCTTTGACCAATGCCATACAAAAGTAGTCAAAGACACACCTTCAAAGGTCGGAGTGAGGAAAAAGGTGTGTGAGAGGTGGACAAAGAGGCAGGTAGAAGTGTACTGGTTTTTATTACAGTCAAGGGAAATATAAATATACAGCATGCGGACGGAAATGTGGTCACCGACCCGCGAGAGAGCAAAAGTGGGTCGGCGAGACCCGATTTGTGTTTCTTGAGAGACATAAAATACAAAATATAAAAGTACACAATATATGGTTATACAAGCTTTATACACTGGCGGAAAGCCCGCTGAACGCTCTCTCGGAGGGAAGTAAGAACAACGTGAATGATGAATTATATACAGAGAAAATTATGAATAAGCGTTGTCCTTACAAATACTCCCCCCCAAGACAATAATTAGGTATAATTGTTGGCTGACTTCTTTGTACTTCGGGTAGTCACTCGCGGAAGCGAGCTGGGCGGCGGAGGCGCCCTCGGGTGCGCGATATCAGTTGCTGTGGTAGATCCTCGGGAGTTTCCGGGGACGGGATGCCTCCCCTGAGGTGATCCTCGGGGGGTTCAACCATCTTCCGAGGGCGGCCGCGGCTACGGCCGAGAGGTTTGGCGATCGAAGGAGTCGCTTTTTTCCGAGGAAGATTGAGGCGCCCTGTGGAATCCGCGTCTGCGAGGTCCTCGTCCATGATGAAGGCTGGTTTCAGACGATCGATTGTAACCCAGTCCTCGCAACCGTTGATGGATAAGAGATATGCCTTGTCAGTGCGTCGTAGGACGCGGAAGGGACCGCGGTAGGGTCTCGTTAGAGGCGGGCGGCGGGCGTCGTCCCTGACGAAGACGTGCTTGCACGATGATATGGCCTTCGGGAGGAAATGTTTGGTTCTGTCGGAGAAGGTTTTGACGCAGGGCGTGAACTTCCCGGCGGATTCCTGAAGCCTGGCGATGGAGACGTCAGCGTCGTCGGCATTGGTCGGGAAGAACTCGCCAGGGACTGTTAATGGTTCCCCGTATACCTTCTCCGCGGGTGATGCCTCGCCGTTCGCCTGCGGGGCAGTCCTGAGACCGAGGAGGACCCACGGTAATTGGCTCTTCCAATTTTCTTCGGTGCAGCGCGCCATCAGGGAAGCCTTGATCGAACGGTGGACTCTCTCCACCTTGCCGTTAGCTGCTGGGTTGTAGGCGGTGGTGGCGTGTAGCGACGTCCCCATTAGGCGGGCCAGGGCAGTCCACAACTCCGACAGGAAAACTGGTCCGCGGTCTGTCGTGATTTCGTCTGGCACTCCGAATCGACTGACCCAGCTGGCGAGGAGTGCTTCGGCACATGCTTTCGTGGTCGCCTCCGACATCGGCGTTGCCTCGGGCCATCTGATGGAGCGATCGATTACCGTCAGGAGGTATCTGGCGCTTCCGACGGGGGCAGGGGGCCAACGACGTCTATGTGGATGTGGCCGAATCTTCGTTTTGGCTGCGGAAATTCCCCCACGCCTGATTCTGTGTGCCGACTGATTTTGCTAGTTTGGCAAGGGACGCAGGTCCTGGCCCACTCGAGGGAGTCCTTCCGAATTCCATGCCAGACGAACTTCTCCGTCAGGAGGCGCATCGTCGTCCGGCCCGAGGGGTGCGAGAGTCCGTGTATGACGTCGAACACGGCTTTCCTTCGGGAGGCTGGGATCAGCGGGCGCGGGCGGCCCGTGCTGATGTCGTAGAGGAGCGTCGTGCCTGCGGGTCCGAAGGGCACGTCTTCCCACTTGAGGGCGGTGATAGCAGTGCGGTATGCGGCGGTCTCTGGGTCGGCGGCCTGTTCCCGGGCGAGGTCTTCGTAGTCGACCCCGAGATGCATGGTGTTGATTTCTATCCTCGATAGGGCGTCTGCCACGGGGTTCTTCTCGCCAGGCACGTACTGGATGGTGCAACCGAACTCCGCGATGGCTGCCAGGTGCCTCTGCTGTCTCGCTGACCAAGAGTCACCCACCTTGGTGAAGGCGTGTACCAAAGGGAGGTGGTCTGTCCTGATCGTGAAGGGGGAGCCCTCGAGGAGGTAGCGGAAATGGCGCACTGCTTGGTACACCGCCAGGAGTTCGCGGTCGAACATGCTGTACCTCGTCTCGGCGGCTGACAGTTTTTTGCTGTAGAAGGCGAGTGGCTGGGGCTCGCCCTGGACCATCTGCTCGAGGACAGCCCCGCAGGCGACGTTGCTGGCGTCGGTGGTGAGGTGTAAAGGTGCAGCAGGGTCTTGGTGGCATAATGTCGCCGCTCAGGCGAGGGCCCTCTTCGTCTCGTTGAAAGCCTTCTCTTGTTCGGCCTCCCACGTTATGGCCTTTGGTTTCCCCTTCAGGACCTGTGTTAGAGGAGACATGGTGCGGGCGGCGGCGGGGATGAATCGGCGGTAGTAGTTGACCATTCCGATGAACTCCTGCAGGGACTTGACCGTGGTTGGTGTTGAGAACTTCTGCACCGCGCCTACCTTCGAGGCCATGGGGCGCACGCCCGCCGCGGAGATCTCGTGCCCGAGGAAGTCCACCTTCTCGGTGCCGAAGGTGCATTTGTCAAAACGGACGACCAGCCTGTTTTCCTGCAGGCGCTTCAGGACCGCTCGGACGTGATGTAGGTGCTCCTCCAAGGACCTGGAAAAAATTAAGATATCGTCGACGTAGCAGACGCAGAAGGGCAGGTCCCCCAGGATGCTGTCCATCAGGCGCTGGAAGGTGGCCCCTGCGTTCCTCAGGCCGAAGGTTGAGTAATGGAAGACGAAGGAGCCAAAAGGCGGGATGATGGAAGTCTTGGGGACATCCTCGGGGTGCACTGGAACCTGGAAATAGGATTTGAAGAGGTCCATTTTTGTGAAGACCTTCGCCCCATGGAGGGCCCCTGTCAAATCCTGCATGTTTGGCAACGGGTATTGGTCGGGGATTGTAGCGAGGTTGAGTCTCCTGTAGTCTCCGCAGGGCCTCCAGGTGCCGTCAGGTTTCTGTACCATGTGCAGGGGCGACGCCCAAGGGCTCGACGCTTTCTTGCAGATGCCCATTCGTTCCATCTCCGAGAACGCCTGCTTCGCCTCCTGGAGGCGGCCTGGAGGGAGTCGTCGGAACTTCGCGTGTGTCGGGGGGCCTGTGGTGGTTATGTGGTGGAATATCCCGTGCTTGGGCGGCGTCCCTGCCGCCTGACGAAGTTCCGGCTTGAAGACTTCGGGGAACTCCTGCAGGAGGTTGCCGTATTTGTGGGGGGCGATGGTACAAATTGTAGGGGCGCCCGGGCCTGCTGCCAGTGGAAGGGAAAGGCATGTCCCCGTGTCGAGGAGGCGTTTGTGGCCCACGTCCACCAGGAGGCCGTTCTGCGCCAGGAAATCTGCCCCCAGTAGCGGGATCCTGACGTCCGCGATCGTGAATTCCCAGACGTAGTTTCGCCCCAAGATGGATATCTCGAGGGGCTTCGTGCTGTAGGAACGGATGGGGGTCCCGTTTGCGGCGACGAGGGCGGTTGTTTTGTCGGGCTCGCAGCTACGGTCTTTTCCTGACGGCGGGAATATCGAGTGCATCGCCCCCATGTCCACCAACATCCTCCGGCCGGAGATTGCGTCGCGGACGTAGAACCCTACAGTGTGTGGTTCCGATGAGGCCGTTGCCACGGGCGGCCTTGGTTTTGTTTGCCGTCGCAGTTTTTTTGACTGCTGGAAGGTGCAAGGGCTTTCGCACCTCTTGGAGAATCTCCCGAACCTCCGGTGGAAGTGGCACCAGGAGTTTTCACCTCGCTGCGTGTGGGAGGACTTCCCTTGGGATACGGCGCCGATCTCTTGCGTTGGGTCGTCGTCGTCTTCTTCCTTCTCTGCGGCCAGGCACACGGAGGATCAGGGGGCGGCGAGCTTCGCGGCATTGTTCGACAACGTCAGTTTCTTTGCCTTCTCTAGTAGTTCGTCGTCCTCTAGGGTGTACGCGTCAGTCAGCTGTTTTCGGACGTCCGGCTCGAGTTGCCGCAGGAATATTTCGCGGCTCAGGCTGATCTCTTTCTTTTCTCCGTCGGGGCCTATTTCGGGCAGACGGACGAGGCCCATCACAGTGTCCCAGGCATCTTGGGTGTCGGCGCCGCGCATGGGGTTCACGACTAGGTCGAGGGCGCGGGCGGCCCTTTCAGCGATGGGCGCGGAATAGGCTGTCACGAGCCTTTCTTTTATCTCGTCGAGCGTGACAAGTCCGGTTCGTGCTCGACCGGTCAGCCAGTTAGATATTCGGTCGAACACCTCTGTCGGGAGGGCCGCTGCGACGAGGTCAGCCTGCAGCACTTTGTTCATGAGCCCCGCAATCCGGAATTGCCCTTCAGTTCGGAAGAACCAGGCGGTCGGGTCAGCCGTTGTGAAGGGGGGCAATTTGACAGCTCGAGCGGCCGCTGTGTCCGAGGCCGTCGCTGGGGCGGGGGAGGCCTGGGTTTCCCGCGTGGTACTGTCTGCGCCCATTGTCCTCTCTCACAGAAACGGTCGACAGAGTCGTGAATGGCGGGCCAAACCATTTGAGGAAACGCCTGAACACACCTTGGGCAGGTATGCCATATTTAGTCCGTTAGAGGCGTTGGTTATTTCCACGGTAGGAGCTTTCAGAGATCTATACTGAGACGCCGTGCGAGTCCGTTAAAGATCTCTGAAGGTGAGCGGCGGTAGTAAGTCCCTTAATGGCTGAGCCAAAACCGCTTGGGTCACCGTCCAAACCGGGAGGTCACCAGTTGTGAGAGGTGGACAAAGAGGCAGGTAGAAGTGTACTGATTTTTTATTACAGTCAAGGGAAATATAAATATACAGCATGCGGACGGAAATGTGGTCACCGACCTGCGAGAGAACAAAAGTGGGTCGGCGAGACCCGATTTGTGTTTCTTGAGAGACATAAAATACAAAATATAAAAGTACACAATATATGGTTATACAAGCTTTATACACTGGCGGAAAGCCCGCTGAACTCTTTCTCTGTATATAATGATGAATTATATACAGAGAAAATTATGAATAAGCGTTGTCCTTACAGGTGTTTCCAAAAGGGAACAATGCCAAATGAACAAAAGGGATAGAAGACAGAAGGATTTCCAAGAAAAGGGTAAGAGCCACTCATAAACAGTGATCCTTTTAAAACATGCTCCTCCCATGGTCAAAATAGGATAGCCAGTGGATGGTGCTAGGAGGTTAGGTAAAATTATAAGGATCAACACCTAGGAAGCAGCAGGACATCCAAGTGAAAAGGAAGAACAAGTGAAAGGCACAAGAAGAGGAGGGAGGTGTTGAGTAAAGTGTGGAGGTGCGACCCAGCAGGCAATTGAGTGACATTTGAAAGCCTCTAGAACTTAAAAGACTTAACGAAGTTCCATAAAAGTTAGTACCCATAGACTAAGCAAAATTTATGAAAGTTACAAGTGCCTTTTAAGGAGAAGACACAATCCAATTACCAAAAACAGTAGGTGGAAGAAGTGTATAAGAATCTTGAGACAAGAATAAACATATTTAGGGGACATATATTTCATTTTTCCCAAGATTTCAAGACACTTAAGAATTTGAAGGATAGCATAACTTCTTCATAAGAAGTCCAGAAAGCAACAGTATCTCATTAGCAAAGCTTGTTCTGGTGAACAATAAAAACAGCCACAGTCACGTAACCTTAGACTGTTCTCTATAACACATACATATACTGTGCATACATACATAGTCCGACTGTCAGCATTATATACAATGCTTTCCTTCACTGACCTTTTAGCAGGTATTGCTCCGTTAATGGTGGTATCACTAAGACAATGTTATGTTTGTTTCCCTACATGGTTACAGGGCACCCCTGAGTTAGGGAGGTACCTATTTAGGCGTTATGATCTTACAGTGCTTTTTCAAATACATTTAGTACCAGGAACAGGTATCTAGCTATGGTGTGGTGCTTACCAGAAGAATAGGTATCTATTACGGTGCTGTAATCAAGTTATGCCACTGTAAAAGCCCTGTTAACAGCGCCTATTAGTTAATAAGTTCCGACTTACCACGCACAACTGGAATGGAACCCCCGCCATAAGATGGGGACTGCCTCTATTAAACTTTTACATTTTCATATAATGGGGATTGAAATTGTACTCAATTTATGTGTACCTAGCTTATTAAAAAAAATTTTTAGGGAAAATATTTTTGTTGAAGTATTTTATCTTGAAGTCTATAGCTTTGCCTGTGACCTGCAAGTAGCCTAGGCCTGGTAAACAAATTAGGTTTACTTTATGCAGTAAGCTTGAGTGGCTTAACATTCAAGAATTTACTTTTAATGCAAAATTTAAGTAGTAATTATATAAATTAATAGATGACCACTGTCTTAGAAGAAAAAACAGTATACAGCAATATGGCTGCTTAACTTGTGCCAAAGTTAACCTATTCTATGTTAGTTGTCCCCCCAGATGCTGAAGCCTTGCCGAGGATGGGGGGCTTAGGGCTCAGCAGCTGGGCTCTGATGCCTGGTGGGAACTGCTTTCTCGCTGGGCCTTGGTGCCCAGCTGTTGATCAAACTAAATAAGTCAGCCCTTTTCCTTTTCCTAAAAACATTTCATCTTTCTGCTTCCTCCCCCTATTAGGCTTGGATTTTATGTTCATGACTTTTGGCTTGGTTTTGGACATGATTTAGAATTATTCTTGGGATTTAAAGGAGGGTGGGACACATCATCTGTGATGTAAAAACATGTGTGGTGTTTTTGCTTTTACCTAGAAGAAAGACAGTGGAAGGTAGACTCATTCCCCATTATGAGGTAACCAGTCTGAACGTTGCTGACAGTTAGTTGCATGTTTTTTTTTATAGCAGGCAGCCGTTCTCACTTCTCACAGGTGGTTGAGTGGGTTCTGACAATGTCTGGGCACCAGATGAACTGCATCTACCATTCTCAGGAATTCGTTGAGAGGTGTGATGAATGCGTTGGGTATTGCAGCAACTGTTTGGCACGGCGGCAAATTCATCTGAAGGACCTCTTTCACAAGGTCTAGCATCGTTTCTGGCTGACAGTATGTGGCAGGGATCATTATTAGCTGTCATAGTTATTTGTAGACATGTGATGGCCATTGGGCTCCTATTGCTGATCCTACATTGTCTTGGAATTTCCTAGCTCTGAGGGCAGGGAGCATGCTAAAAGATGACCTCAGTCGCACCTTCAATGTCTCGTCCATAACAGTGGTCTGTGGCTTGGCTAGCCACTCTTCAATTTGTTTGAAAACATTGTCTGACAGGAACTCGAAGACGGTGTTGGATTTGTATGATGACAATGTGATCTTCTTGTATCTGAAGTTGGTCTACACTCTGAAGAACCAGGCCACTGGGTTGTTCATTGTGGATGGGGACAGGCGAACGGATGCGGCAGCATTGTCGCTGTTTGGGCTGGTGGTGTTGATCATCTCAATGGTCACCAGTGTGGGAATGAGGTGAGTAAGTGGCAGCATCTGAGTACAGTAAACCCCCTGGATTCACAGGGGATGTGTACCACACCCCCCACAAATAGCTAAAATCTGTGAATACTTAAAACCCCTCTAGAAATGCTTAGAACTGCCTATTTTGATAGTCCAAACACAAATAAACTCTAAAAATGCTTATACCTCAGTATTGTAATAGTTTTATTTTGAAAATTTAGTCATGAAAATTATATAAAAATGCAGCAATTAATGAATATTTCTCAGTAAAAAATACATGAATGGGTGAATTTTCTGTAAATAATGTATATACGTATATATCCCTTAGAGAAATCCATGAATCAGTGAGTCAGCGTATTTCAAGCTTGCAAATCAGGGGGTTTACTGTACTTTCAAATTTGATGTCATAAATGTCTGACAAGACATGGACTTTTGCGAACAGAAAGGTAGCATCTAACACCAGAGCAAGATACGCACAATTTTACAGCCAGGTGTGTTTTCTCACACCTTGGAAACAGTCAGCAATGTTTTGTACAAAATAAGGAAGTTCTCCATTACATATGGTTTGAAAGCTTGAAGTGTTTTACACTTACAGATGGTTTTGGTTTTACAAATGAGATACTGTAGTTCCTGCAAATAGTATATAAAAATCACTGCTTCATTCATTTGTCTTTGGTTTGTGTTTTCTGGAGAAACTTGATGTTTTCCTGTAGGTCAAATTTGTTGTTTTGGACGGCGGGTTCTCAAAGGGCCCAAGTGGGGTCTACAGGCCAAAAGCTGAAAGTGTTGATTCCTAGTTACTCCTAGGTGAACCCCCCTGATGGAGAGGAGGAGTCTTTACTTGTGGGAGATGCCCCTTTTATCGGACATGAAGTGGATATTGCCATTGAAACTGCCTTGCTGAACCCAGAAGACCAGGGACACAGCCTATGCAGCTATCAGATACTGGAGGGGATCCTAATAGGATCCACCTAATCCTGTCTGAAATGTCCATATCTTCTGATGGTTATAGCAATCCAGGTCTTCTGTTCTTTTGTTGAAAGGCAGTCTTAGTATGGTTGCCAAGGCACAATCAGATTGTGCAAGCTCCCCTAATAGGGAAATACTGCTTGCTGTATTTGCTGACTTTTGCAAGGAAATTATGAGGAGTATCAAGGATGCCCTTTCTACTGAACGTCAATATATCAGAGATATTATCTATGATTCCAAGGACGAAATCAGGTCAGTTCTGGACACTGAGTTAGATGTAAAGTGTAAGAATTTCTCAGTCTTTCACCAATAGAATAAAGTGGCTGCACAGGCTGTCCAGGCAGAGTTTGGTGTCAGAGCTCTGACCGGTAGCAATAATACGATCAGTTCGTGCTACAGAACTTCACATCAAAAGATAGTAGGAGGCTCCAGTAACCAACCCTGATGGTAATGATAATCCTTTGTGTGATGCCTCAGTGGTATCTTTTCTCTTGATGGTAAATATCTTCATAATGAAAGGAAAACTATGACTGAAGTTGAACATATAGAATTTTGAGACAAAGCAGTGTTTCCTAATACAGAATGGCATCTGGTCCCTTCTTCAGTAGGCACTGAGAAACTGCCAAGGAGAGAGGGTTATCTTACCAATGAAAACCATAGAAGAAACCCTTTATGGTTAATGGGAAATGGAGTTCTACATTTATTTTGGATAAGACCCAACATGTTCACCTTTAAAAAAATCATGTGTAGGTAGATTTTTAGAATCTTCTGGTAACTGGGAAACAAGAGCCAGTGGTAGAATTAAAGCCAGTTCTGTCTGTCATCCTGGTATTCTGATAATTCTACTAATGGGCAACACTTATCCCTCCATTTGAAAGGTAAAAGCTCCCTCTGGAAGTGCCTACTCAGCAGTTTGGTACCCCCATGAGAAAAATCTCAGAAGGGACAGCCTTGGCTGAATTTCATGCTGTTATGGGCAAATCACTTATCTGGACCGTATAGTGAGCACTCTGTGATTTTCTGGAATGTCACATAAAGGCTCGAATGGAAACATTGGCGGGCTCCACGATGTCACTTCTCAATGAAACCTTATTACATTCTCCCTCTTTCTGTAAGGACCTTGAGTAGTCTGTTGTGGGCCAATGCATTGAACAAGCCCAACAACATAATTTTACAATATAGACTCTCCTTGGAAAAGGGGAATCCGGGAAGCAAAGGATGAGAGAGTTTTCTTTTCCTGAACCAAAAAATGTTTGTTATGACTCAGAGTCATATAAGCCTCCAGTCACCCCTAAAGGATTTTTTCATAAACAGAAGGGACAACAGGAGCAAAAGCATCCCTTTCGTAGCACTCAAAGATGCTCATACTGGGGAAAATGAAAATGAACTCCTGGAATGCCCATCAGAAGCAAAGGAATAGGTGGAGCCCAATAGTAATTGTATGGTTGGGGTCGCCTTCTACAGCATTACATGCAATGGAAGTCCTCCCATTTGGGGACAGTATTATCTTCAATGGGCTAGGGTGGATATGGTCTCATCCTTACCCCGACCCCACCTTTTAAAGAGGCTCTTCTAAAAACTAGACCCCTCTTTGGAAGATTATGTGCAGAAAGCCAATTTAAAGGGAGCCATAGAGAATCATGTACATTTGCCAACAAGAACGTCTCCTCAGTGTCCCCAAGAAGGATTATTCCAAACAGAGGGTGATCCTGACCTATCAAAATTTGACAAACACTGTTTGCCACAAGTTTTGAATGACTACTGTTACCCAAGTACATTCAATCATTCCACAAGGGACCTGGACGTCTTCTATAGATGCATACTGTCATGTCCCTATCACCATTCCCTTCCGTCCCCTCCTAGGGTTCAGGATAGGGAAGGAAACATACACATTCAAAGTCATGCCTTTTGGGCTAAACATTGTCCCAAGAGTTTTACAAAATTAGCAGCAGTAGTTGTAGAACTCAGAAAAGAAGGAATTCAACTGGTAGCCTACCCAGTCAATTGGTTAATCTTGGGGCCCACCAGAGAAAAGTCACTGTGCTTATGAAACCTGATGATTGTTAGTCGACAGACTCGAGTTGAAAGGCTTTCTAATAAATTGGAACAAATCCCGCCTTACAACCAGCAGATGCTTTCAGTGGCTAGGACTTTGTTGAGATACTCTTCATGGCCAGTTGTCTCTTCCCACCAATACTCAAAACAGAAAGGAAGGACCTGTAAGGCTTTCTTGTACAGCCAGGCATTTCCAGACATCAGTTGAAATGTAAGATGGGTTTGTTACAGTTCGCATCTATTAGACACAATCCTCAGATTACAGCTAAAAATTTAAACAAATTCTGGCTATCATATGCAAGAAAAAAATATTCTCAATCGACTTCATCAGAGGAGTAAAAAAGTTGGGGGATACTATGGCCTTGGACTTGGAATGGGTGTCTGGCAAAACAGGTCCCTGACTCCTCTGCCTGTATGAGTGATAACAAACATGGATGCCTCCTTGACAGGTTGGGGATGGCATTAGGAGGATCATCAGGTAGCAGGGAGGTGGTCACCTGCTCCGAGGAAGTGTCCTATTAACTTTCTGGAGCTGATGGCTGTCTTTCTGTCCCTCAGAAAATTGAAACCCCCAAAAGGGACTCACATTTACTTGGTTCTAGACAACAGGACTGTTATGTCCTGCATGAAGAGGTCATGTTCACATTAACATCCTCTCAATATAGTAATGCTATCCATCCTTCAGATGGCACAAGCAAAGAAGTGACACTTGTCTACAATTCACCTTACTGGGTCTCTATGTAATAGCAGACTCTCTATCAAGGGATACAACAGCCTCTACTGAGTGGATGTTAGACAATCACTGTTTTCAATTAATTGCCAACATGCTTCCACATCAGAAAGTGGATCTGTTTGCTACATGCAAGAACCACTAACTTCTAGAGTATATATCTCCAAACCTGGACAATCAATCAATGGCAAGAGATGCATTCCTACAAGAATGGAACAAATGGAAGACAATACACCCTTTTCCTCTGTTGTCCCAGATTTCAAAGGTTTTGAAGAAACTTCTAACTTTCAAAGGCACCACTTACTTAACTGCCCCAAATTGGTTGAACAGGCATTGGTTC
>NC_061087.1:56039796-56059796 GCF_015104395.2 Macrobrachium nipponense
CGTGGAGTACATTAGCTACTGTTTTTCTGCGATTACCGATACATCGCCTCTTCGCCTTTTTTAATTGAATATTTCGGTTAAAAATATAATTTCATGTCTCTGTAGCGTAAGTTAGAAATATTTGTCTGTGGAGTTTCTGAAGAGGCATGCAAGGAAAAGTTTAAGCCGTTGAAATTATAAGAGAGTAATTTCTGCTCGAAAAATTCCCTATTCGAAATTTCGATTCCTTGGGATAAAAGTTTCTGGACAATAACTAAAGGATGGAATATTCACTGTAACTGAAAACCGATAACAGTTAGAATAAAAGACTGGTGAAAAAACATCGCTGCAGCTCATTTTATTCTTAAGATGAACTAACATAAATGTCCACGACCACACACATAGACACTTATCATATTTTCGCTGTGTTCAGTTCTACACCCGCTCTGTAACCATAATCCACAAGAACTGCGTTTTGACGACAGTTCAAACAGACAGACTAATATAATTGAATTTACATTCAAGTACTTTCTTCTGAACGTAAGTTTGTCAAGAGGCTAATCCTTTCAAGGGAACAATAAAGGACAATATTCTAAAAAAAATCCAGCCGATGCTGCGCACTGTTGCGCGATTTAGCTGGCTTTAACGAACACGAGTTCACACCCTTTAGAACAACAGTCCCTGGGGCCACAAACACAAGATTGGCTCCCTGCTGAGCTGGATGGTCGGTTCCTATAGGTCTTGGGTCGGCTATAAGTAGCTGGCCACCTACTGGCCTACGTAATTGACGCTAAATGGGGTTTTCCTGTCGGTACTGGTAATTGCTTCTGTCAACACCAAAAGAGGCTGCTTAGATAACGTCAGTCTCATATTCCCTCCTCTTCCTTTTTTTTCTTATTATAATCCACACTAGTTCTTATCAGTTCCTCTGTATTAATTAAACCGAGCTGAAGCTTTATGACATATTTCTTTCAGAATGATTTTGGGAATAGCAAGGAGTTGTTTCGTTAATGAAATTCCGGTTCCACGAAAGTCTTGTCAGCTGATAAATCAGTTAAGGAAAACAGGCTGATGAAGCATTGTGCGATGCTCAGCTCGGGCGATGCGAACTGATTTTTGTTGGGAACAGATTGTGCCAAGTGTCGTCTGCCTCTGAAATTCTGCAGCAACGTTGAGTTCATCTCAGATGCTCAGCCCGAATAACATCCTCGGCAACAGTATAGTTTTGTCCAGGACACAAATAAATGCTATTTTTTCTTATTACAAAAATTCTTTTGGAATATCTTTAAATATCAGGACTTTCGTGGCCGACTCAAATTTCTCGAATATTTATTGGCAGTATAATTATTTCTTATTATGTAAAGACCATCTGTCATTACATACCTCGGTCACAAAACAAAACAAAAAAAAAAAATCATGAAAAAGGCGTCAAAGGAAAAAGCAGTCCCTGAACTTATAGGAAATTATAGAATGAAGACTATAGGAATACGAGAAAATGGAAGCAAAGATAAATTTCCGTAGCTTGGTACTGGAGCGAAGAAATACTCGTCAAACTTAGGAATTTAAGGACTGCTAGTTTTGTAAAGACATGAGCCCGCCAAGGGTTGCTTTATTTATGAAGAATATACATTGTTATTTACTGCATTTTATTTGAAAGTCATTTTTCACATTCATCCCCCTATTTCCATTACGTTTCTTGTTGTCTCTCTTCTGAACTCCCATATCCATGTTCTTCTGTATTTACAATGATTGTTTCCATCATGCAATTGCACCCATAATAACCTGTTTTTCTTTTTTTTATTAGACCTCTCCTTTCTTTGTTCCACTGTTCTCTGGTCTTCTTCATCCTTCCCGGCCCCAGTTTAAAATTCTAGACTTAGTGGAGAAGAAAAAGAAGAAGAAGAAGAGGAAGAAGAAGAAAAGACTGAAGAGTAACTACAGGGCAAAAGGGAAGATCATGTAGCAGTATACAAGTGGATGAAAGGCAGTAAAGAAAAGTCAGTGAAATAAGATGGGATATGTTAGAATTTTGGGGTAAATCAGCAAACACTTTAGAGAGGAGGAGAAGCCACTCTTTAGAGGAGTAAATTAATAATAATAATAATAATAATAATAATAATAATAATAATAATAATAATAATATGCTTTATTTCAGCTCGGGGCCATATACATTGAATATACAAAATACAGACAGTAACATACACAATCTAGATACATGAGACATGATAAAATAGAAAAAGAAAATGAATAATCGGCACTTATCCACAAAATAGCTGAGGTAGCATAACAGCTAGTAATCATCATACTGGTAATAACAGTAATAATATTGGTGAGAAAAAAAAATATGCATTGAGAGTAATAACAGTTAGTGCACATATTATATAACTTAAATTTCAACTAGAGACCTTAGGTGGTTACAGTAGTCAGGTCCAGAGGGCTAAATATATAAATTAAATGTAAATAAAACTTTAACTTGATAAATGTAGAGTGAACATAGGATGCAAAGAGCAAGATCCGCTCTGAGCAAAAAGTAGTCATGTGCCGGAGGGCTGGTTATCGGGAAAAGCTTCTGGATGAAGAAAGCAGAGGAGAGGCAGAACTGAGTGCTGCAGTAGTGGATACAGTCTGAGAATGCTTGTCAAGAACGGGGCGAATCACTGATTGAAGGATGGAGAGAGGTCGTGAGCTGAAGGGTTTACAAGTAAAACGCTGCAGTGTGGTGCAGTCTTGAGTGGCTGATCCGGGGAAGGTGTCTCTGGGTAGGGAAAGTTAGCGAATGAACAGGTCAGGAAACTAATAGGACGTGTGGATGAAGTTTCTAAGTTTGAAAGTATGGGAAAAAGGTCTGTGTGGCACAAATAGCACTGGAAAAAGTCTTAAGGCATGGATAGAGATGCTATTTGAGGGGCTAGGGATATAATAAAGACATAGCAAATAATCTGTTTTTGCAATTGCCAGTTCAAAGAGATCATAAGAACAAATGTGCAATAAAATGCTATGAAGAAAGGCGAGTGACTGCTTGAGTAAAGCTGAACTGAAACAGGCGTATGCCTCCTAGACATGGGATATATTTGGAGAGATAAAACAGAAAATATTCACACAAAGATGAGAAAGAACAAAATTGTTATGAATAGAGAGAGAAATGGCTGTAGATAATGCATATTCTGCAATTCACTTATTACACAGATTTTAGTGGAAATCTACCGCTTTAATAGTGGTGGATGCTTTTTGGTCGTGGGATAGAGAGTAGCCCCAACAAAATTTAGTGAGAATGACGAAAATTACATAGGCATTGCATAGCTGTTTATTTGACAAAGTACCTTCTAGCTTTCTGCCATCTTTGTTGCTCTTTTCTCTCTTCTCTTACCCCAATGTACTTCGCTTTTATTTCCCATACTATTTTAGGAACTCTCGAACTGAAATGTAGCTCTAACATTATAAAAATGCTTGATCGTTTTTTCAGATTCAAATTTGAGCAACGAAAGCGGATTTACAAGAAATCCTAATTTGTCGAATAAAAGAACGCACTGAATACAAAAGCCATAAGACTGGACACTAAGAGTAAAAGCTCCATCTGTGTGATAACCACCAGAGTCCTGATCTTGAAGTGACACTTGCCAGGGACCGCTGAATGAGGCATAAGGCCCCACAAGTGTTGTTAGCTCTCTCATCGAAGCCGTTGCATGAGTCGGAGAAATTCAAGTAATACAAAGGTTTAGATTCCTCTTGGTCCTCTTCATCTTTCATATCATAAAAATGATTTTTAATTATATTCTTGTGTTGTCATAATCATTCTCATCCATTACATGATTTCGCAATTATTCCTGTTTACTTTTCTTTCTAATGAGGGTAGGGGCCCCACACAGAACAGGGACTGAATTACGTCTCCTAATTACGTTATAATTAGTTCAACTGAGTATCAATTACTGTTTAAGTGGCTGCTTGCATGAGTTGCCTCCGTGAATACTCTTGCAATTATAAATTAAGTGACCGCTCTGGATGGCTCAGAGAAGCCCGCTCTTACTGCTAAATTGCAAGGCCAGTGGCGGTGATGAAGGTGTGATTCTTGATATATATATATATATATATATATATATATATATATATATATATATATATATATATATATATATATATTGTGTGTGTGTGTGTTTTCTGTAGTGGTTGTTTGTGTGTGCTGGCATGTATTTATTGGTATAATTTTTAGGTCTTTAAGGTGGAGATCGTCTGATGCTGAAAAACGTTTTATTAATATTGCAAGATTTTATTTTGTACTGTCTTAGCGAAGTGTATCATGTCTAACTAGTAAATAAATGTGCTCTTGGAATATGAATTTCAGAGACTTGGGGTTATGAATATATGTGACTAATTATTTTGAAAATAAGGCTCTTTTATCGTACTTCGATTTCATCTTGAACTTGAAGGTAATTCGCTCGTGTTTTCCTAAATGAAAATGTAAGAAATTAATATTCGTAAATAATTTTGATATTTTCACTTGACTGATGTTAAAAACCTAAGCTTTATAATGTTTCATATTTTACCATATATTATATATATATATATATATATATATATATATGTATATAGATAGATAATTATAGATATATATATATATATTGATATATATATATAATATATATATATCTATATATATATATATATCTTATATATATATATATATATTATATATATATATATATATATATATATATATATATATATATATATATATATATATAGGAAAAGGCTAATCGGTTCAGAATTTGATATTTCTTCTTACACTGAATAAAGAAATTCTGTTCTCTATTATGGTTGACACTGCTGAAAAGCTTCTTTTCATTTTTGTCTCGGGACCATGAATATCAGATGGGCGAATAGTAACCTAACGCTATTATGGGTCTGTGAATACCTACTATGGGTCTGCTTTATTTGATAATACCCGTAATCCTTTTTTTATTGGGCATTTTCTTCTTTTTTCTTATCCTTTTCATTATTGCTTAACATAATTATTTACTGAGACTTAGCCATCTCATATCAAAAATGAAAAAGCAATCATAAGAAACCAAATGAATACAATTTAGTCTTTTTTTTTTAATCTAATTCCTTGCATATCATACTGCTTCATCCGGACACGTTGGAAAGCTGTGGGATTCAATTTACGAATTCACTAAGAAAGGCATACTTTCATAAAAGCTTTCTTTGATAATCTTCCTGTAGCTATTCATTTCTTCTAAATAGAAATTAATAAAAATTAGTCTCACGTATATGCCTAGACCTACTGCCATAAGCATATTATAAGTAGCTGAAAGGATAGGAATTATGAAAGGTGACTTTCTCGTTTAAATCTATTTCAGATATATTTACAATAAAAACCTACTGTTGTAATCAGGGGTTGTTCTTTGACAGCTGCAACAATCATACAGTGTAACACGAGTTTATGCAAATATTTTGTGGAATGAAAGAAGAAGTAATTTTGAGCAGAAAATGTCCTATAAACATATGCATTTTTAGGCTTCGTTTGTCAGTGAGGGGCATTTTAAAAGAACCGTATCATTAGTGCTGCTTTCACGCGCTGGAATTGGCAGCGAGAACTAGTCAGAGTAGGGTGAGTGGTGGTGTCGTATAGGAGGTAGATGGAGGTATTAGGCCAATGTGAATAAAGTATCTCCCAATAAAATCTATTATGTAGGTTGGAAGAAAAAATTGCATGCATCATTGAATCTTTCAAACCCCATCAATGGTATTCACGGACACCAATAAAAAAGAAAGAAAAAGAAAAGTAAGCCTTACCGAATCTCTCATCCATCAAAGTCTTGCTTATTCATTAGACACCTATAAAAGATTTCAAGTGTATTTTTAAAAATCTTCCCTCTCTGTCTAAAGCGATTCATCATGCTCTAGTTAGACCTAGTCATGATTCCTGGTTGCATAGACTCTTGTTACACCGTGACCCTGCATTGTCTTGCTCTTTTGTTTGTGCTTCGAGGAGTTCCACTTTTAGGCACGTTTTTTAAACTTTGCCGTTCTTTAAACAATTTGGTTCATCTATGTATGATTCTCTTTGGTATATTAAGCTTTCTTGATATCTCTCTAACAGGAACTTGCACTGAATGCAGTGCAATGATTGTCTCTCACTGAGCAGGGGATGTTTCTTTAACTGATAAATGGCACATTGACGTTCGATCACCGCGCACATCATGGCATCGAAAACAATAGTGAGGTTGCTCAGTTCACACTGTTAAGGTTATAATTTTTATTTCATCTTTGATAGCATTTTGCGAGTTTCCAGTGTTTTCTGTAAAATTCAACTACCTTCAACTTAATATTGATATAATATTCTATGCTTATGCGATACTGCTAGTGATAGGTGTCTCCTATCTACTTAGTAATGTATATCAGTGGCTGTGATATGACTTTTTTATCACTTTGTTCCGTTCACGTTAATTTTTCTATTTGTATCACATACACTTTTACATGCATTGAGTAATTTCAACCGAATTTGGTATACTTATAACTTAGCATCGGGGAAAGCATACTGGCACCAAAGGGAAGGGTGTGAGGAGTGGAGTGGGAAAGTGGTGAAAATAAGTAATTGAAAACAACATATATAGTGTCTAATCCGTAGTTTTTGAGGTTGCTGAGATTAATAATAACATTCCTGATGCCTTACAAGTCCAAGTTAAAGTACCAATAGTGATGTGGAGGTGGGGGAGGGGGGATGAAAAAGGGGCGACATAAAAATAACCGAAAAAAGTAACCAAAAACAACAGATATTAGTGTCTAGCCCATAGTTTTTGAGGTTGCTGAGAAGAATAGTGACACTCCTGATACCCTTAAAGTCCAAAGTCAGCCTCACTAGGAAGGGGGTGACATGTAAAAACCACCGAAAATGACAGACATTAGTGTCTAATCCATAGTTTTTGGGTATGCTGAGAAGAATAATGATATTCCTGATGCCATTTAAGTCCAACTTCAGCCCTGTTAGTGGGGTGAGAAGGGGGTGACATATAAATATAACAATTACAGATATTACTGTCTAATCCATAGGTTTTGAGGTTGCTGAGATGAATAGTGACACACCTGATGCCCTTCAATTCTAAGTTCAGCCCAAATAGGAAGGCGTGGGGAGAGAAGGGGTGGGAATGGGATGAGATGTAAAAATAACCAGAAACGACAGATATTTGTGTCTGATATATAGTTTTCAAGATTGCTGAGATTATTGGTGACACTTCCTATGCCCTTTAAGTCCCAGTTTAGCCCCGATAGAAAGGAGGGTGAGAAGGGGGTGGGAAAGTGGTAACACCTAAGAATTACATTCACAGTGCCCTTCAAGTCCAAGTTCAGCCCCAATAGGAATAGTGGTGAGAAGTCGTGAAATATGAAATATCAAAATTCTGGGCAATGTAACTGAAGAAACTATCTTAACAGAGAGAGAGAGAGAGAGAGAGAGAGAGAGAGAGAGAGAGAGGGGGTGTTTGGGAGGAGAGAGAGAGAGAGACAGAGAGAGAGAGAGAGAGAGAGAGAGAGAGAGAGAGAGAGAGAGAGAGATAGCACTTTCTCTTGTTCCATTATTTTTCTTTCTTTTATCATTGTAATAGGTTATAATTAATGAAATGAGTTGTATGTTTTATTTATATTTATTTTGCATTACTTTTTATTCTTCCCAAATGGAGGGGGGACCAAATCCCCTGTCCCTGTGGGCACGGAGTTGATCACACATACCTCAGTGTAGAGGAAAATCCCCAGCTAAACTTTTGCTTCTTAAAGGTTTACGCAATTATTCTAGAGAAGTTACCCTGGTGTTTTGTTTGATCTTGGGTAAGACGGAAGACCTTTTCATATTAAGTGCACCATGATACCACGTCAACCGGTGCCAGTTGTCTTGCAATTGATGCGAGACTTCTTCCTCGTTTGTCAGTGAAAGGGTTTTGCTTTTATATCACGTTGGTCTTGGAGACGAATCGAGGCGTTATGATATATCATCCGAAATGCAATGCAGGAGTTTCGTCTTCTCCTAAGAAGTTGACATGTACAAAGCGTGGAAAGAACAAACTCCCTCTTTTGTAGTATGACATTTCTTTGGATGTGTTGGGTGGTCCTGTTTCTATCTCTCTTATGGGTGGCAGATGTTTTCTCGTCTTTTCATTTTATGTAGTGTACATACTTCACATTTGTTAGCCCTTGATGTTACCTGCAACTGATGTGCTCCTGCATAAGAAAAGGAAGCGTACCAAGATGTCACAGTCATTCTGGTGCATTAATTGTCACCATCTTTAAATAAATATTCCTCATTGCTTACTCGTATTTGGTTCAGCTCCTGCACGACCAACAACAAATACCATAATGAATGAATACTCCGTTAGTAGACATGATATCCCATATCCACTAATATCCTTATTTTCCGTTACAGTGATGCTATCTTATGATGAGAGGACATTTAGATAAGAACCCACCAATCCAGCAAAAAGGGATGCTAAGGCTCTCTTCAAATACCTAGTTTACTACTGGTGAAAGACGAGCTCCTCTTATGCTTGTAGAGCTAGATTCACCTGCGATTCTTCAGTTAGTGTTAGGAAGACATCTTTTTCAGGTACTTGATATAAGACACCAAGTATTGCACTGAAACGCATCATTTAAATTCTGCCTTCTCAAATATTTTCCTCTTTGAATCCCGGGTATAACGTGATTTTTTGAATGGTCATTTGGAATCTCTATCATGTGTTAGTGTTGAGAAAAGTATGTTTGCTTATGGAGACATTTTAATTCTTTATTCATTCTCTACCTCACTAATTTAAGCATTTAAAAAAAATTTTGTTTTAACCGTGTTATGTTGTAGTAATTTCAAAATGTACCTTGCGGAGTGGCTTCATTTGGCATTCAACATGTGTAATGCTAAGACTCATTTGAGTTTCTTCATGCTATCATAAGAGAAACAAAATGAGAACTTGCAACATTCGGGTCATACATCCAATGGCCTTGAACCTTTATGGTGTCTCTAATTCCCATAATAGTCATTGAAAAATCTTTGCCAGTCCCAAGGGTTCTTGAATTATGGCTAAACATATTTACATTTTCCTCTAGCAGCAACCTTACCAAGGTACTGTGAATTTCCCTGGAGTGCATTTCATTGATCTCCTTCGACTTTCGTTTAGCCTGGCCTGTGATCCTCTCTACTTCGTTTTCCATAAATGTAAATCTTAGCTAGCTGGCCATGTTTTTCGGACATCATGACGTTGGTGAATGTCATACGTGCTCCTCTTCCCTTGATTGGCTTCATCCTCGTTAAATCGCAGTTTGACTGCCCTTTCTCCTAGGCCCTTTCATGGCAAGGGAGCTCGTCCATTCTTCATCACCAGCTTCAGCTAAGAGCTCTCCTGTAGAAAAGGGAATTTCAAGATCGTCATCTTTCCTTAAGAAGATAATAGTGGCTGTTAATGCACATAAAATTTACAGTGCATGATTAGTTAACGTAATAAAAAGGCATTCTTAAAGAAGTTTTAATATCCACTAAGGCCAAGAGCTGAAACTTAACTTGTGAAGATTTTTCGCTGCTGGAATGTGTGTAATCAGTAAGACTTTACTGTGCTGCTGTTTGCTCTCTCAAAAGTGCACTCAAGCTGCTGTCAGCGGCAACAGAGATCAAGAAAAAAAAAAAAAACATTAAATGCTGTATATCTGGAGGCATAATGCTATTCTCTATTGTTCTTAATAAAAGATATGCTTTGGATTAAGGTAACAGATAAATGGTGGTAACAAAATATAAAATGTTTCATTACTTATTCTCCCCCTCAAAGTTACTGTAGACAATTTTTAGTGTTCCCTTTTGACTCCAAGCTTAAATTTTCACAACACTTATAAATGAACCTTATGTTGCCCTAAACCTAAATATTGTTCATAAGGTCTAACAGTGTGAGGTCTCTTGAAATGACTGACATTTTTGCTGAGACTTGCAATTATGATCTACGTATATTATCATTAGCGTAACTACTGATGATGGAAAGACCATGTCGTCGTGGATAACCAATTGGTAAGATAACGTATATGGGCGGCGGCAGCCTGAATTTGTTGACAATAGATAGCCGTAAAGCTTCCAGTATGGTTCCATCCGGAAGACTACTTCTACTGGGAACATCGCAACCCCTAAATCTACGACTCCCTAAAAATAAGCGCCTGTAACTCACCTCGCAAAGCACCACGGTATCAGTTCAGTATCGCACTAAAGCCTGTCTCACACAGAACACGGTTGGGCACACGGTTCCAATACGGTATACTCTGTTATACACGGGTTGACTGGTACGAGTATTGAACTCCAACCGTGCCTGGGGATGAGTTAGTACGATTTAGACTCGAATGTAGCACGAGTATGTACCGTGGGTTGTATGTACGGTTTACACGGGTGGGCAACCGTATAAGCCGTGTGTTCTGTGTGAGACAGGCTTAAAACCTGCTCGAGAAGACGTCGGTTCCTTTCACAGTCACTGGTGGTGGCGATGAGAGTCATGGTAACTACTGACATAGTTTTTTCTGTTTTGTATTGCTATCGTTCGCATACACTAGTTTGTTCGTTACCTTCATACTCGCCCATCATTCTCTTCCTTACACATGTGGACATTCCAGTTTGTGAAAGCTTGCCTTGCAAATTGGTGTCCTTTTGGACTCATTTTGATTAATAATAATAATAATGATGATGATGATGATAATGATGATGAAGATGATTTTATCGATATTATTAAATAAAACTGAATGACCAGATGGTGAATGCTCCTTATGAACTAAATAGAAGCCGTCGATAATTTGCGGCATTCTATACAAGCTTAAGAATACTGAGAAGGTAAGGGACAATAAACAATTCCTTATCAATCATTTTTCATTTAAGACATAATGCCACTGTGCTCACTAGTCATCATTTAATCTTTTCTATCTCACTAACTTTTCCAGTTTCAATTATATAAAAAGAAATCCAAGTAAGGCCTAATGAATATCTGAAGCGCTAGTTCCTTCCCTGCAAAGCATGGTCGCTGTAGGTGTTGTTGGAACAGGGCTTTGGTACAGCCACCTACAATAAACACTAGACACCTGATGAGAGATCATTTAGATATTTTTAACCCTGATCATTTTGCAATATCACACAGTGGAACCAATTTTCAAAATGCCTTCTCTGAGAATGTATAAAAAATAGTAATAACATTAGTCTTCAGGCCGCATCTTGAGCAAGAAAGGCGTTGCACCACTACAGATGCGTCTCTGAAATTATCTGGGGTCAAATTTACAACTGAAATAAAGTCCTGTTCTGTCGCTGAATCATTTTGCACTCGCTCACGATTCCAAGGACTCTTGTCTCGTAATTATCAATAATTTTGTTCGTCTGAATATGTAAATGGACATTTTGACGGGTAAACTCCTAACATACGATGCATAATAGCAATATATCGAAACAAAATTCAAAACAGATAACTAACACTTGTAGCTTATTCGGTATATTAAATTATGGCTTATTTTTGTGTGTGCTGATTTCTTATTTGTGGCCTTTAAAGTAAATTTATTAATTTCAGTTCATCTAACTTCAGTTTAAACTTCATTTAATGCCACGGGGAAAACTGGTTTTTTCCCCTTCGGCCGAAGGTTGTTTTATTGAAGTGGTACCTCGTCCATGAAAGTTGTATTTTTCTCTTTTTGTGTTTTGTTTCGACTGACTGATTGTTTGGTGGTTACCTCACATGTGCCCTGGTCGGACGCCTTTTGCGTGTGTTGTGGAGGGTTCCGTTGTGCTCCCCTGTATCTACGTTCTCGCGTCTCTGGACTTGCCTGTTGCCCTCAGGAGGACATCCTGTCTTTCCCCTGGTTCTGTGTGCCTTCGTCCTGCTGACCTCCAGAGTCGTGAAAACGCCTGATTTTGTTTTGACAGCCGTTATGAACATGACCCGAGTTTCTTCTCGATTGACGTCACTGACGCGGATCAGTGTATCCTCCGGCTGCAGAGCCCTGTGGCTCCGGAACTGTTGTTGAACAGTGCTGCCACTCTTACAAATTTAGTGTTTTTAACTTGGTGTCGGTAAATGAAAGCATTTTTGGTTATAAACTATGAGTGGAACATTGCAATATATATTTTGCTTGCAATGCAGTGATTTTGCATGTAATGCGAAATTATACAAAATCCCAAGGTGAAGTGAATCGTTCCATCAAATTAGGTATAATGCAGTATCTCAGTTGAGACTCTAATCACAGCTACGATCGCTTTCAGTGAAGTGACGCATATCAAGAATGGGTACTTGTGCGTGTTTATTTATTTTTAAGGGTTCTTAAACAGGGATTAAAAAATGAAGTAACAAAGAAATCCATTGTATAAATTCACACAGCGCTAAAACAAAACTATGGTAATCAACTAGAAGAATGTTGTAAGATAATTTTAGGGTAGTTTTTGGGCTGAGCAGCAGTCTGATGTTGGATCTCTCATCAGGCACACCCCCTGGGAATGGCCTAATCTGGAGCACCGAATAACCTCGACCTCCCTATCTCTACCTCTTCCAAATCCTTTTGTCAACTGAGCTTACCGTGATCATTTTCAGATCTCTCACAATGACCTTCGTCTCAGAGCTCGGGCCTCTAGCAGGCTCTTTCCACTTTTGTTAATTTCACTGCTTTTCTATTGTTTTTCTCTAACCATGTTTTCATTTTAATCTGCCTTGCTTTACTACTGTAGTCTGCTCTCTCCTGTCCCACATACTGAGGCTCCCTTTCTGAGAGATTTCAGTCACTCCGCATTGAAAGTTGACTTTCCACTCACAATGTAATGGGGAGCAATGAAGTCTTTGCCCTTCCAGTTACGAGCATTATAGAATGATTCAGTTGCTAAATCATTTAAGTAGCCCTCAAATGCTCCCAGAATTTGACGTATGGGTTTCTCAGCAAATAGGGTCACAATCCTAAAAAATTCGGCAATCCTCTAAAGTCACCATGCTCTTTTCGTGAATAGCATTCATGAGGCGAATATGATTTGTGCCAGGCATGCATACAGGTGGTGGCCAAGCAGTAAAAAAGACACCGTTATGTAATAGTAAAAATTAGCCTGGCAACGGGTGACGTGAACAAGATTGGAATGCACAATGACACAGCCTCGAGTGTTTGGAAAAAGCTTAAAAACACTGGAACGAAACGAGACAAGCTTACACAATCATAAAATTACTGATCACACCAGTGAGATGGCGGGGAGCGCAAATGACCTGGTTAGCCAAAAATCACATGATTGTGATGTCAGAGAAATGTAATCATGTACGTATGTCAGTGCGCCAATAGGGCATGTACAAGAGACATGGGGGTGCACGTACATCAGAGTAGAATAGCGTGCATACCTTCGTACGTGCATTAGCATGCGTAATTGATGGAATCATTAGACAAGAACTTTAGTAGTGGTCACAAGCTACGTGGAGGCACCCAGAAGATCCATCGATTAAGGTACGGTGATGAAATACGAACATTTAAAACAGTGAGTGTTATTTTTCAGATGCAATTAGAGGGGAAGTGTGGTGCGACACTTGATATTATTGATGAACTTTAATATTAAATATTTTGATAATTGTGGTTTCCTTTACAGATGGATTCGGTTTGTCACTACTGAAAATGAATTCTCTATTGACATTTATTTGAGAAAGACTGATGGGTTTAATTGACAGTGAGGATAGTGTATGGCAATTTAATAATGGTGACTTAATGGGATTTTTGATACATTTTCTTTTATTTTCCTATTAGCTATTATGGAGAAATAAAGGCTTTATTTTGTACCTCAAGAGTTTGGATTGATTTTAGCTGCAACGATGGTCGGTTCGCTGGGAACGACACAGGTAGTTTTAGGATTTCTCTCCATTGATTAAACAGGGTCCATTTGACTCTGTAAAACACGCAAACACCACACACACACACACACACACACACATATATATATATATATATTTTATATATATATATATATATATATATATATATATATATATATATATATATATATATATAAACATACCTGATATAACAGTTTGTGGTTCTATTTTCCTGACCTAGAGACAGGAAAGAATAAAACAAGTAAATGGAAGTAAGTGATTGACCTACCTCTCGAAGGAAGGACGACATGGGAGGTGTAAACTGCTTGACTGGAGTCGGATTTTCATCTAAAGATCAACAAAACCATCACTGAAAAAGCATATATAACGACCGACAGAGTAGCAGCTCTTTTCTTTGAAAGAGGTCACATTGAAGGAAGAAGTAGGGAAACTGGGTTTGATACAATCCTATCAGAGATAAAAAGAAAAGGGACTACTTTGAATAGGATGGAACGCGGATATTAGATTTGGCTGGTAAAATTCACTTGTGTGAATGCTCTTGATATTACTTGTCGAAGATAGTGGTTGATCATCCTCTGGAATTTAGATAAGGTTTGTAAGTCTATAACATGTTAGCTATGATATCTGAGGGCCAGACTTCTCCAGGAAAAAGATTTGCTTTGCTCCTTAGCTGCCACACTGGCTGAAAGGTTTAGAATCTGAATTTCTAGTATAAGGTGGGATAAACAGTCTAGAAAACGCAAATGGATTAATGTCGAGAGTTAAACTGTCTTTATGACAATGACTCACTGCTGTCTTAATCAGGTATTAACAATTAGATCATCTTCCATTATCTTCATAATAATACTTTATTTCCAATATATATACATTGGGTATTATACATTATATACGAAACAACATATAGTGATTATCTGATATTTTCTCTATTTCCTTATGATTACATTAAAATTTGAACATTTACATGAATAGTGCTTTTATAGAAAAATTATTTGACTAGCAACTAAAATACATTTGGTACACTACTTGCATTATTAATATGACTTTAAATGAAAAAATAAAAAAAAATTTAATAATAGTAAAAAAACTCATTAAAATTCTAATACTGGGTGCAAAATTATAGTAGACACCATAAAACATTGAAAACAAATATACATATATACATAAAACCAATCCACAAGTTTCTAACTAAAAATCTTGTAGAAAAAACATATATTTCCTAAGATTTGCTTTAAAAGTGTCGAGATTCGCCGTTGTTTTTCAATGACTCAGGTAGGGTATTCCACAGTCGTTGGTCCTCGTACCGTAAAGCATCTACTTCCCAAGTCTGTTGGTGGTTCTCGGTATATACAGGTCATTGTTTGTCTTGTTAGTCTGTCCCTACCAGCTCCAACTGTTATAAACTTAAAAAGCCAAATTGGTATTAAACTTCGCATAACTTTAAAAACTCTACACAAATGTCGAATTTATTTAATCCTTCGTTCAACATTTAGCCATTCTAATTTATCTAAAAATTGGTGATGCATGGTCATATTTTTTTTGGCCTTACCATCAACTACTTTTGCCGCAAAGTTTTGTAGTTTTTGAAACCCGTTGTAATTGTTGTTAGTAGTAGTTCCCAAATCTTTAAGCAATAATTTATTATGCTCAGTGCAAGCGACTGAACTACCATCGCCCTCATGTCAATATCGAATCTGTCTTTAATTCTGTTTAAATATATTAAGGTTCCATTTACTTTTCTACATATTTCAGATACGTGTACATCAAAAAGCATATATTGGTCAAAATAAATACCTAGATTTTTTACGTGTACACTTCTTTCAATTTGATGGCCATTAAAGTTTAGAACGGTATCTAATGGGATCTGTGATACATTGCCTTGTACCAATGAAATTATTTTAGTTTTTGATTCATTTACATTTAAACCATTGAGTTTGAAAATATCGCAGTCCTGCTTCTAATATAGCTTCTGCCTTTGTGATGAGAGTGGGTATATCATTTATACTACCTCCAATTAAAAATTGACTGTCGTCTGACAATTGTACGAGAAGATAGTCTTCTAAAAAAAAAAATTTTGCCATATTTTTGAAGTAGTCCTGTATAAAAACTGCCATATCATTGATATGAATAAGAAAGAGCACGGGGCCTAAATTAGAGCCCTGGGGGACTCCAAAATGTACTTGTTTACGAGAAGAGATGGTATTATCTAGTCTGACTATTTGAAAACGATTTTGTAAGTAGTTACTAAACCAAAAAGAATCTATTTTCATTTTCCTACACTTATTTAACAAAATTTCGTGGCTAAACGCTATCAAATGCCTTTGAAAGATCTAACAATATGAGTAAGTTTATCTTTTGATTGTCAATAGTTTTTATAAATCCTTTCCGATAGCTTTAAGTAATTGCATTTCAGTAGACAGGTGAGGCCTAAATCCATATTGTGTAGAGGACAATAATTTATTTTGTTCAAGATATTCAAGTAATTGATTTGTTACTATTTTCTCTAATATTTTGGCAAAATGGGAAGAAGAGATATAGGTCGGTAGTTTTCAACGTTTTCTGGGTCGCCACTCTTGTAAAATGGTACAACATGAGGCAGCTTCCATCCATCTGGGTAAATACCAGTTACTATTGAGGTATTGACTATTATTAGTTAAATTAAATAAAAAGGCTATTAAACAAAAGGTAAACGCATCTCGAATGAAACGAAGGGCTATTCCATCTGATCCTACTGAATTTGTGTCATTTAAATTCTTAACTGTGAGAATAACTGTATTAACATCAACTGGCTGAGGTCTAAAAAAGCTAATCACATCTTCAGTTGATTCGTTATTTACGGGTATCTGGTCTCTATGATTATCATGAATATTCTCTTGTGATTTCTCATAAGCCGTCTTTCCAACGTTCGAAAAATATTCATTAAATTCCTCAGCCTTTTCTATTTTATTGTCACAATTTAATATATGGGTATTGACATTCGGGTTTGGAATCATTTCATGAACAATATTCCATTTATTACGTATATTTCCTTGACAAATCACTGAATTTGTCTTTAAAGTGTTTCGTTTTATTTGTCTTAACTAGTACCTGGGTACGTTTCTTTTCGTCTTTATACTGACGTCGTAATGTTTCGTTCATTCTATCCAACTTGTACCTATTTTGAAGGGCATCTCTAACTCGCATCGCTTCTTTAACATCGCTTCTTATCCAGGGAGCTGGGGGTCGGGTAAGAATTCTCTAGTTACATATGGGGCACATTCATTAGACCATCAATGAAAGTTCTGCTAAAAGTATCCACTTGGGTATTTACACAGTCTGTTTCCATTATGATATAGACTAGTTACAAATTGCTGGTGACAAATGTTGCTGAGGAACACACCTTGAAGACGATATCGTCCTTTATAAGGTCTAGAGAGTAGATGGGATGTTAGGGAAGAGAGAGAGAATTACAAAGAGTTTCAATGATAAGGATGTCTCAAAAGCTTATTAGTCCATCCGAGGAGACATTGTTACTCACTATGTCTAGGAGCAGGTTTACTGTTCATTCACAGTGTCCTAATGATTTTGACTAGCTTTCTTTTAAAACTTTTCCACACTGTTGCTGTTTTACAAATTCTGATGGCAGTTTATTCCATGTGTCACATATCTTGTATGTAAAGAAGTTACCACAATGGGTTGTGTTGATCTCTTCAGTTCTAGTTTCCATCCATTATGTCTTGTCTGGTTTTCGTTTAACATAAATAAGTTACTGTTCTACTTTTGTTATGCCCTTCAGGATTTTGAATGTTTCTATTAGTTGTCCTCACAATTGTTGTGTTTCTAAGCCATACATGTTCAGGCTCTCTAGTTGACTTTGGTAACTACTTGCCTGTTTGAGAGAGAGAGAGAGAGCGAGAGACGAGAGAGAGAAGAGAGAGAGAGATGAGAGAGAGAGAGTAGTTGTCATTCAGAGTTTTCCCAGGCATCGCTGGGTTAGCAGCTAGTATATTATATATAAGATTATATGCATGTATATATATGTATATACACACACACACACATATATATATATATATATATATATATATAATATACTAGCTGGCTAACTCAGTGATGCCCAGGAAAACTATATATATATATATAATATATATATATATATATATATATATATATATATATATATATATATATATAAAGGCTGGTTCCTTCACTCAACAATAACACCTCGTCTTCAACTTTATATCTGGCATAGTTTCGTCTTGACTGGGACCTCGGTGTTTGTCATTCCCTCTTCTTACCTTACCTGAGATGGTAGGTGTTTTACTAGTCTCTCTCTTTTGTTTTTTACTGTCTTTTTTTTTAATAACGCTTTTTACAGTTTTTTAATGTCAATTTTAATTTTTGATGAATTCCTTTTGTGTATTAATATAATGTAATTGTTTTTATTTCTTCACAGACTGATGAAGCACCGTGTTTTGTGTGCGAAACGTTTTTTGTATAATAAATCATGGCCTGTTACTGAGAGTGTATCATGGAACCTCCTGAAATCTTCCTATATTGCCGTCTGCAGATACTATATATATATATATATATATATATATATATAATATAGATATATATATATATATATACACACTAGCTGACCACCCATTCACTGCCCAGGGAAGCTATGAATGACAGCCGTTTATACATATATATATTACATATGCGTAATGTGATAGGCACGATCATTTAAAAGGGTAGAAAAAAAATATTCCATTTTATTTGTTCTATTTCTTACTTTTCTAATTTCTAGTTTTCTCGTGTTCTATCATAACCAGGGATGCAGTGCCAATTTATAGGCTCTGGAGCTCTTTAGGGCCTGACAAATGTCTGCCAGTTCCTATCATTTATTTCATCAATTAAGAAATTAAAACTTCTTAGTAACTTACCAAGTATCAGCAGTGAGAAGTTTCACAATATTTCCCAAGGGGGTAAGGCGTGGTATGTTTTCGGGGAACCGAAGCAACTCTTGTCCTTGTGTCATCTGTGGTACCACAGCCATGATATGGCAATGGCTCAGGATTCCACTGAACTAGAGGAGGTCCATGTAATTTAACAAACATAAGTGCTGATACATGATTTATGGGAATTCTTTCGCACTCAGCAGCACTAACTTGTGAACAGCTCAATAATGGTTGTAAATCTTGGGGGATACGGCGCTCACGATCTGCTACATAGTCTCTAAATGCATTAATTACAGAGTGAGAGGAAAGCTTAAACCCCTTACATAGATATGCTATTTCTGCTTCTCCATAATTAGGTACATTTCATCTAGCAGTGATTTATACATCCTTCGAAGTTCAGATACTTCAGAACCTTCATGGATGTTGTGAACATACGATGCTGCAAATTGTTCACAACACTAGTAAGAAACTGTTGATATTTAATGAAGACAATTTTTGTTCCTTGTTGTGGTAATCCCTCCAAATTTCACCTTTTTAATTGCTTTTCGAGCTTGTGAAGTTTCAGTGCCAGGTTTCTCTTTCAGTCCCTGCAGTGACCTTATGTTCTGCTTGATCAGTTTGTCTGCTACACAATCGATGTAGTGCATTTCTGTAGACACTCTGACATTAAACAAAGTTCAAACAATGTGTCGTACATTAGAGGTAAATCTAAAAGAAACTGTTCTGAAGCCAGCTTTTTCAACAGACCTTAATAGGTTTTTCTATCACTTCCAGATCTTGTTTTATCTTTCATTGCTTCTTCAAAGTATCAACAAAGTGCTTCATAATTCTGCCACACTGCTGACACTGTTCGAAATGAGCTGGCTACCCACCTGGTGCCTAAAACACGGCCTATTTTGCAAATATGTTGCTCTAGTTGAGAGGCACATTCAGATACTTCTTTTTGATTTAGAGGCGATCTACTGTAGACTGAGTATAACCTGTCCATAAATACTTGACAATGATTAATTCCGCGAACTTCACTTACAGAATCACCTACTGCAAGTTCTAATGTGTGATTGAGACAGTGCCAGATTATTATATCCGGGTAATGCTCCTTGAGCATTGTTGCAACCCCAGATTTGACACCAAGCATAACACTCGTCCCATCACTAGCAAATGCAACAGAGTTTTGTTTCAAATATAAGTCATCAAACCCATGGTTATTGAGTGGCTGCTTTCTGATCAGATAGTTCAATTAGATCTAAGAATATAAAATGGGGATCAC
>NC_061087.1:56064796-56097296 GCF_015104395.2 Macrobrachium nipponense
ATATATGGAAAAGTTACACATTGTTGAAATTAGAATGTATACAATATATATATGTACAAAGAGGGAGAGTGGCAATTCGTCATAATGTATATATATATGTAATATATATATATATATATATATATATATATATATATATATATACTACATTTATATATATACTACACACAGACATATATATATATATATATATACATATATATACTATATATATATATATATATATATATATATATATATATATATTGTGAAGAACTGCTCGTTTCCTCCTTGAAAATTTATTCTAACACTTAAAAATGGCCTTGCCTGGAGGGACAAGAGTTAATACAAACAAAAATCTATGGCAGAAGGCCGATGTTACTGAAAAGGAGGAATTTACATAAGCTCTGGACTTTAGTTTTAAATTAACTATATTTACCTTAATTTATGGCAGGTCAAGAAATTAAAGAGGTGGTTGATTGTGGGTCCACCGGAAACACATGGCTGGGAAATGAACCATGCACTGAGATCAGAATTTGCGCAAAACGGGTTATTTCAATGCAACCCTTATTTCAAAGGGTTCCCAATGTCTCCCACAATCAGGCACGGTATTTGTCTGCAAAGAGATCGCATTCTAGCATCAGTACTAAGGCGAGGGACACATGGGAAACGTTACTCTCCTACTTGCTCCTAGCATTAAATATTACAACTCACTCAAGGGGCATGAAATGACTGGGAGCTTATACAAAAAGGACTATTATGTTGCTTGAGTTAACTAGGGGGAATGTTTACTAGCATCACAAGGGAATTAATCACAGCACTGAACCAAAATTGGGTAGTGAGGAGCTGAACAAAATAATGAAAGTCGCCTCGGGAGAATGAAATTAAGTAAAGACAAGAGGCAAAAACGATTCACTGACTGCACTAAATTTAACCTCACAACACCTGGAAATCCGGTTTGGTTGTCTTCTCGTCTGCTGATCGATCCTGTGCACTATGGACAGTATAAACATACTTGTGGGATGCCCCAGAGGAAGCAGGGGAGCAAAAAGGGGGGAAGAGTAGTCTTGCAAAATTTGGTTTGCCCTGATGGGGCAATATGACGCATTTGTAGGAATTTTAATAATTCTATGATTTCATTTTGTAACTTTGTCTTCTGTCATGAAGACACCTAACAGTATTAATTTCATCATAGGGAACATTAGTGTAAATTAACATGAATAGAATTAATAAGGTAATTCCCTGTATAGGAAATAGAATTACACAAAATGTAAGTCTCACCAGAGACATTGGAAATTTCACAAAATATAGAGACTAGGAAGGAACATTAAATCCAAGACACTATAAATGAGCCAGGCCTTTAAAATATAACTAAAGTTATAGCAATTTTTGCTGGCTAAAGTTTTTTCCTAGTCGCATGGAATGCTGAGTGCCTAGAATAGGGCACTGTGCCAATTGTGGCACTTTTATGATAGTAGTTCATAACGAAGTACTAATTTATAAGGCCAGAATAGCTGGTGAATTGGGCTCTGCCAAAATGGAGCATACAATGTAAATAAATACCTAAAGGCGATGATGAAGAGGAAAGGAAACTATGGAAGAGAAGATACAGACAGTACAAAAAATAGAAAGTTACAAAAGGATAAGAAGGAAATAAAAGCAGCAGAATCTGGCACTTTCCTCTAGATGGAGAGGGTCAGAATTCTATATGAGAGGATGGCACTGTGGCAGGCACTAGTGTGGTGATGCTATTGACTCTCATAAGGTTTCTGAAAACCTTGACACACTTTTCCCTTCTACCTTCGAGTTCTCCGAGGTTGGTTTGATGATGCTGTAGGGGGCCTTGAAAGACTCAAGCCCTTTGAAGATGCTGGAGGGGCATTGGCTCCGGCTGCTGCAACAACCGGGCCACTGGAACTCGTCCCCATGCCTAATGCTGCGTGGCTCAGTTCCCCAAGTTCTTTGGCCAAATAGGATTCGGCAGAGTCATTACTCTGGGACCGGTTAGCTGCTGATGGAGGGGGAGCGGAGGAGATAGCGGTATTCAGGGTGGATTTAGAAGTTGGGATGACCAACTCCAGGGCAGTTTGTGAGGCCGCACCATTGGTGGAGTGTCCGCTATGAACATGGGTGTCCTGGCGGATTCCTATTGGAATTGGCTCTCCCTCAACTGCCGGCATGGGTGGGTAGTGGGGCCAAGCCAGAGGAGGGAAAGTGACCAGGACTTAGAGCTCCGGGAGGGAGACTCGAGTCTTGCCTTGGCACTGGCACTGAGGCCGTTCCTGGTTTAGTGAGAGGATTCGAACGTGGCTCAACGTCCATGAGGGACAGAGCATGGCACTGCCTGGCACCTTCAAGTGGAATGGGTCTGGAGCTATGTAAGGGCGGGCCCTGATACTGTACAAAGGTAGGAGGAGACTTAAAATCTTGTCGTAGCAGGACGTCATAACCTCTTGGTATATAGGTTGCTACTGCCATGGTATATCTCAGAGCGGTGAGGTCATGTGACTCTCAACCAGATAGTAGGCAAGAACATCTTGACGTGGTTGTAATGAACTGATGCCTATCAACCTGAGCTCCATAAGGAATTTTATTCTCTTGAATGATGGATACCTGTGCACCAGTGTCGTCAAAAGACTGACCTGGTGGGGTAGGGTAGCGACCTCTGGAAGGTGCGACAAATATGGGGCCCTGAGCAAGAGGGCCTAGAATTGAAGGATTCATCACTGCCATAACAATGGCAGAAACGGGAGCTTTCGTGGAGCATCCCGCCCAAGCAGCTGTGAACCCATGCACTTTGCATGAGTCACAGAACTCTTGCTAAAATCAGGCCTGGTCCTGTTGGTTCTATTCCAATGGCCTTATTCTTATTATTATGAGGATAAGGAGTTCCATTCTGAGGAGTAGCAGCAGCTGGGTGAGAAGGATCCACCTTTGAGAGTCTATACAACGTTCACACTCAGGTTTCCATGGAGGATTATTGGGGCGCTAGGTAGGCTGAGAGGTTGCAGCAAGAATGAAAGGTGGTGCATGCAAATTTTCCTCTTCAAAGAGCTCTGCAGTGGATGGTGGGTGCTGTAGGTGTCCGCCCATTTACAGCACTCCAAAATAGTTGTAGGAGCCTTGTCTACCAAGTGGGTGGCAAGATCAGGGAGAGCGTCTGAGCTCTCTGAGAGCGAGCTGCTGGGACCCCGTCCTTTTACAATCTCGCCTAGAGAGACTTCTGCTTCCTCAGGACACCTACAGAGATTAAATCCAGAGCAGCCAATTGGAGCAAAGAGGGGTTATCTTGTCCATCTCATATACGGAAAGATGCGAGGCCTACACATCAAAGTTCTGGGAGGTATAATATGAGAACTTCCCAGGTGGGTCACTTAAGAGGGCAAAGGGATCGGCGAAATTTTTTGGAAGGCCGATCAACAAAAAGGGCACAGATGATTAGTATGTGCCATTGTGGTCTCGGTGGGATGCCCCAGAGCCCAGGCCTATAGTTTATGGAACAGTAAAGGATGTTGATATCCCAGTATTTATAGATAATGGCGCGAGTGTAAACTTGATGGATCACAATTTGTATCAATCCATGTTCTCCCCATTACCCTTTGAAACCCTCAACGGAGACGGTGTGTGATGTGCAAGCCCATAGATTAAACACCCTGGGTTGTGTTCAAATACGGATTACTCTCGGTGATAGAGTATTAATAGAACCATTTTTGGTTGTAAAAGAGGTTGTGTTGGGGAACAGACTTTTGCTGGGTCATCCTGCATGTAGGCGACACAAGATTTCAATCCATGCGGGTGTTAATGGCATAATGGTTGGAATACCTGGTGTTTTTCTTCCCTATGAAGACATGATTAGAACTGAGGATATAGAGATTATTGAAAAAGGGGATGTGTTTGGCGGTGCTAATGGTGATGATTCTGGGGTTATGGGGAGTGGTAATATCAAAACCCACACTAATGGTACAGGAAATAGCTGCAGTGATGCTATGCGAGATATTGAAGTCCACGGTAGTAACAATTTTGGTGAATGTGATAAGGGCATTATGGGTGGTGATACTGATACTAATATTGATATTATTACTGATACTAACAATGGGGTAGATGTAATGAGAACCACGGGTGGTGATGTTTATGGGATCGTGGAACGGGGAGGTACTAACCACAAATACAAAGGTGTTTTATCAGAGGATGTTGTGTTAATGCCAGGTTCAAAGACTGTGGTAAAAGTCAAGTTGAGGGAAGTGAGAAAACCCGCGGATGTGTGTAATTGAGGGCAGCGAGAAGCTAAGAGGGATTATCAGCACGGCATCAGTGAACAGTGTATCACACACTGGTGTTACATGGTTAGAATTATTGAACTGTAATGATACAGTTAGGAAATACCAAAGGAATACATATGTATTAGATCTCCAAGATTGGAGTAGTGACAGTGGTTCAGTGGCTATTATAGAGGGGAAATCTGAGTTTTCAAAGGCAGAAATGCATTCAAGAAAACGAATATTTAGAAAACATTTAGCTAATGCGGATTATAGTGAGCATGTTGAAGCGGTAAGCGAGCTCTTGGCGGAATTTGGGGATACAGTAGCCTTACAAGGTGATAAACTGGGATTGACTAATGTGTTAGAACATAAGGTAAACTTAGAGAATGGCACAAAACCTATTTATATTCCTGCATACCGAATACCTTTCAAAATCAGAGAAAAGGTAGAGAAAGAGGTCAATAAATGGGAAGAAGAAAGAATCATTAGGCCTAGTGCGTCTCCATACACTTTCCTGTGTTAGCAGTGCCTAAGAAGGACGGTTATGTCAGCTCAATTGATTTAGTGCAGGGTTTTCTGCAGGTCCCTCATAGTGAGAGTAGTAAGGAATATATGGCTTTTTCAGTGCCCAAGGGACACTATGAATTTATGCGAATGCCATTCAGCTTATTGGGCAGTCCGATGACTTTTACCAGGTTGGTAAACACAGTTTTGCACGGGTTATTGGGTAAAAATGTTTTTGTATATATGGATGATATTTTAGTTGCAACAGACATGATCGTGCAACACCTGGAAGTGCTTACAGAAGTATTTAGGAGGCTTAGATTAGCAGGGTTGAAAATTAAACTAGCTAATTGTTCATTCTTGAAAAAGCAAATCACATATCTAGGCCATGTCATATCCAAGGAAGGGGTTAGAGTAAATGACGATAAAGTCAAAGCAATAGCCCCAAATTTAAAGAAAGAAATTAAGTCATTCCTAGGTATCGCTGGTTTCTTCCGTAGGTTTGTGAAAGGATTTTCTAGTATAGCAGCTCCCCTAACAGATATATTGTGTGAAGACGTTCAATTTCAATGGGGAAGTCCAGTCTGAGAGTCTTCAAAAGCTTAAGGACGCGTTAATAAATCCCCCCGTTCTGAAGTTTCCAGATTTCAGCAAACCATTTACATTAGTGACTGATGCCAGTCAGCAGGGTATAGGTGCTTGCCTTATGCAAAAGTTTGATGGGAAATTCAATCCCATAGCTTTTTATGGTAGGAAGTTCAGGACAAAGGGCAGCAATGAGAGATCAATGGCTACCATAGATAAAGAAGCATTTGCAATAGTATCAAGTTTGGTTCATGTTAAAATGCTATTGATGGAGAATAAAGTAGAAGTCCTTACAGATCACAAGCCATTGTTGGATCTTTTTAATAAGCCCGATTTGTCGCCTAAAAGAGGTAGATGATTTCTAACTATCAGAGATTTTGTTGCAAAGCTCAAATATATAGAAGGCAAATTAAATGTAGTAGCGGACGCCCTTAGTAGAAGTTTTTATGACACGGATGGATTCAAGTTGCGCTAGTCACTAGCGAGTCTATACAATGGGATATGGGTCTCATAGAGCAAAGGCAGGAGGGAGATAAAATTTTGGCAGACGCAAAAGCGTTTCTTAGAGAGGAATTAGTCAGGAAACGTTATAAGTTACCTTTTTCGGGTTTGAAGTTAGAAGGTAATCTATTGGTCAGGAAAATTAAATATAAATTGAGAACTAATGAAAGTAAAGGAGATACGACACAGATCACAATTCCGAAAGTCCTAATTCCATTGGTTTTGGATATAGTACATTTAAGGTTCGGTAGTCCGCACTTGGAGATAGGAAAAACATATAATGAGGTGTGTGCTAAATACATTTGGAAAAACATGGGAAAATATGTACAAAATTTTGTGAAAAACTGTACAGTATGCAATGCATGGAAACCTGCAAGGATAACTTCATGCAAATTAGGGTCATATCCGATACCAAGTAGACCTTTTCGGAGAATACATATGGGTATCCTAGGAAATTTTTGTAAGTCTAGATATGCGAATAAGTACTTGTTAGTAATAATAGATGAACGTACAAGGATAGTAGAAGTTTTTCCACTTAAGCATAAAACGGCTGCAAATGGTATCATTTGCAGATATGGCTCACCCGCCGAGTTTTTATTGACCGACAATGGCAGAGAATTTGTAAACAAAACTTTAGAATGTTTAGCGGAAGTCATGGGGATACAGAAAGTAACAATTACTCCATATAGACCTGAAGCTAATGGGCTGTATGAACGAGCAAACAGGAAAGTGCTTGAAGCTCTCAGGAAGACTGTAGGTGGTAATGATAAAAATTGGGACTGATATATTGATATTTTTAGACATAATATTAACACTATGGTTAATGATTCCATTAAAATGTCTCCATTTGAAGCTTTGTTTCGTTGACCAGCACGAGGCACATTCGATCTGTTAACTATACCTCGTCATGGGGAGGATACAATCGAATCATTAATATCTACAGCAAGAGAGAGACATGCTTGTCTCAGCCGCAATCTCGCGGCCAGGACTCGAGAAATGGTAGAGAGAAGTAATAGCAAAACATCTGATTCCAAGATCAATGTTGGAGACAAGGTATTTCTAAAAATCATCGTGAGAAATGAGCTATACTACAAATTGGGTCCGAAATTTGAGGGTCCTTTTAGAGTCATTGAGGAAAAAAATTGGGGAACAGATTTGTAGTCTTAGAGGAAAAAACAGGTCAGTCGAAATTAACACATATCAAAACTGAAAAGGGTTGGTTGTGGTAATTAATATATTGTCGCGCAGTTGCATTTTTTTTCTGGTTTTTGAAGGTTGATGGTGAAATGTGTTTAATGTTTTTTTTCCTCTTTATCTCCTCTACTAGTTTTCTTGTTATGCGCAAACTACGGCGTTTTGGTGTAAGATTCAGAGGTAAATATTTTATGTGGAAAATTGGGTTGAAAATATGGCAAATTTCTGTTAAGCTGAGAAATCATATGATAAGCACGTGGTAGTTCCTGTGTGTATGGGGTTTTGGGGCTGAATTTTTGCGGTTTTTGGGTGGTGGATTTTTGGGGCTGAGTTTTTTTTTTTTGTAGCTATAATTTTTGGCGGTGGATTTTTTTTGTGGTTATATCTTTTTTTGGCGGTGATCTGAGCTTTTACGAGCCAAGAGGTGGTTATTGGGGTTTTATGGGTTTCTGTGAAGAGGTTGTATTTTATTTCACCAGTGGTTATATTTGGCGGTATATAAGGGTGAATTGTGGTTTTCAGTGGTTTATATCCCGATGAGGTGGCTATGCGGTTTTATATACTTGTGGTAGTATTATGGATGAGTTATTTTGTCAAGGACAATTTTTGGGTACCTTTGGTGATGTCCTATGGATAATTTTGTGGAATGTGGTTATATAGTGGCAGTGTAAATTTTTGGGCTATTTGGAGATTAACGATTACTGAGGTTGCAAGTCTGACTAGATAAATCTATAGTGCGATTCGAGCACATGAGGTATTCACAGGTGGATTATTGCTGATAATGTTATCTGTGATGAGTCCGGTTGCTGATTTTTCCTTTCGGAGTTGATTACTCGGAGATTTGCACTGTTTTCAGAGATGTTGATTATGACATTCCGTGGGGAAGTATGTAAGGGTCAATTCTGGTCGATGAGATATGTTGCAGCAGCAAATTCAGCAAAAATACATACTGCGTTTATGGGGGAAAGCGCTGGATTATATATGTTTATTTTTCTCCGTGTAAATTTTGTAATGGGGAAAGTTCAATTATTAATATTTTTCTTTGTTTTTCTTTTTCTACAATGGATGTTCGTAATTGGGGTTACGCTTTACATAGCATTTTTATTATAGACAGAAGGTATAATTTATCGGGGTATATGTGTCAGAAGACGGGGTGTTCGGCATTATATTTCATGGAGGTTAATTATATAAACAGTACAGGGGTTTTCCTGTTAGACATTATGATGGGTTAGTATGTTGGTTAGATATAGGATTACTTGTGAGGATTTAGTGGGTAAAGATCATATTTTGTGTAGTGAGAAATTTTTAATAATTGTATTGAGATTGGGTATATTAGTTAATGACAGATTTGTGTGGTAAAACAAGACTTTAGTTATTCTATGATCATGTAGACTTTTTAAATACGGACACACGATGACTTTAGAGAATTCCCAACTTCTCGTGATGGTGATGTCGGAAACGGCTTGGTTCTACAGTCCCAGAGGTCGAATCTACACACGAATGGCGATGCTATGGATCGCCTTTGCAATGGATGAGATGTCGTCGGTGGATCGTCTCAAGATAGGTTCTGGGATAAATCAGAAGTGTACAATCTTCTACAAGGCAGGTGCGAGACACACTTGCATGGAAGTCACGGGATATTTCCTTGACAACGAGGTGGTCACGATTCCTTCATCAGAAGACGTTGAATCTACAGTTTGGCGACGAGGGGGTGCTGGATACACTTACGAGGGTCGCAGATGCTGAATAATGGCGCATGCTGAATTGTTTCGAGATGGTTCACGTGCTCGACCTGGGTCTACAACTATTCGACAAAGGTGTTTGTGAAACTCTTACATGGACTTACGAGGGGGTTCAAGTTCCGTCTGTCTTAGAGACGGATGCATTCTTCTTCGACGAACGTTATTCAATTCCAGTGATTGCAGTTATGCCAGACGTCATAGTGATCACAATTTGGGCATTAGGAGTTATTAAACTCCTGAGCAACCGACGAAGCAAAAGGGTTCCAGCAACGGAAGTAGCCCTAAATCATGTGGCAAATTAAAACATTATATACTAGTTGCTGGTGTGTGCAACGGGAGTGCACAAAGGACATAGGTGGTCGAGCCATCTTAAAAAAAAGCAGGTGTGGCAGTGAATTGTTAATCTCAGCTTTCTCCGCTTAGTGACAGGAGGGATTAGCGACAAACACTTGATTCCTCGAAGAGTGCTGAATTGAAAAAGAGTCGGAATTGGTGATCATGCGGTATGTGTTTGACAACCCCTTCAGGAGATCACGTGAGACTGGGCACGGCACTCGGTTGCTATGCCGTTCCAAAATGTGTGACCGTGTGTGTGTGTGTTCATGATGTGTAATGTATGGGGCCCAATAGTCTGAGGTGCTAGAGAAGGTGACACTCTTTGATTATCGGTGTGGAGGTAAAGAACACATTTGGAGGAGGACTCGAGGAGCACCCATCACAAGGTAGTGCACCATTAAGACTTTGAAAAAGTTACCCTTCGAAAAGAGAGAGAGAATTGTAGTGTGTACACGTTCATTTAATGTTTCTTTACATGTTGGGTTGATATAATAAATATGTCTCTTTGTTTCAAATGGGTTCATGACATTATACAAGAGAATGAGTTCTCTAAAAGGACTTGACTATTTAAATGCATAATTAATCAGACTGTGAGATATAAGGGATGATTACTTAATCTAATTCAGGAGAGTAGAATGACAGCTTGCAGTCTTTTGAGGGTCAGACTTAGTTCTTTTATTTACTTCATTTTTATAAATTTTGTTCCGTATAATGTTTAGCTAGTTTCAGAAATAAAAAGTATATTTTGTATCTATGAGGATTCATTAGTCCAGCTTGTATTTTTAGCTCGATTTCATTTGTAGAAGGATAACCAGCAACCAAAGGTTGCCTGTTTGTTTTATTTATTTAAACTAATGCCATATAGTCGTAAGACTCGGCAAGATATTTAAATATATATATATATGTACTATATATAATATATATATGTATATATGTATAATATATATATATATTATTATATTATAATATCAATATATATATAGTATATTGACTATATAGATATAATAAATATATAGATGAATATATATATACTATTATATATATTTAATATTATATATTTATAGATATATATGATATATATATAGGTATGTAGATATATATATTTTTATAGAATATATATATATATATATATATATATATATATATATAATATATTATAATATATATATATATATATATAATATATATTATATATATCATATATATATATATTATATATCAATTATCTGGTTACTACCTGGTTACTACAGAGGTATTAAACAACTGAATACTCTAAAGGCAACAGTGATCCCTTAACAACTTACCAGTATTGCAGAAAATCAGACTAAGTTCATCAAAACAGGTGTGAGGTAATCTTGTAAGTAATTAAATTAATCAAAGGGCATCACTCCATCAACAACTTTAAAAGTCTAAGTATTTCCCTGATTTCAGAAGTCTAAGTACTTCCCTGGTTCTAAGTCACTTCAAGTAAATTGAAGGAAAGCAGATTAATCACCACTTTATGTTTCTACCTAACATAATCATATGCAAATATACTGGTATAAAAATAAAAACACTTATAAAAATTCTAAATACAAAAATTTATTATGAAACTCAAAATTTATAAGTGAAATTCACAATATCAGGGAAAATTACTGTTACTTGAAAACAAAGTAAAGTTTAATTAATTCTTGAATTAAATTAAGTAAAATTAAGTCAAAATTAATTTATCAAAAAATTCAAAAAATTTAATTCAAATGAAATTCAAAAGTGTTAGGCAATAATTGAAAATTTGAAATTAATTCACAAGTGCTAAACAACAATAAAACCTGAAAAGAATTCTAAGTAAATGCAAATTAATTCACAAGTGTTAAATTTAATTAAATGTGCAATGATTAAGCAATGAAAATAACTAAGTCAATTAAGTTGTGAATGCAAATGAAAATACAGAAAATGTGGGCAATATCAAAATAAAAAGGCACACTTCAATAAGAAAAAAAAATGCACAAAATGAAACTAACACAAAACACAAAAATTTGCAATGTGTCAAAGTGTAAATCTTTTCACTCAAAACATTGTAACCATCAGTTTTTACCAAACCACTGTTCCTATCCGTTATTAGTTATTAGTTATTAGTTAACCACCCTTCCTATCCGTTATTAGTTATTAGTTATTAGTTTCTTACCAAACCATCATAACCATTAGATATTAGATGCAACTAATAAAAATATAACACTTTACCTTTTTGGTATACCAACTTTTTTCTTTTCTGCAGGCTTGTTTTACTTTCACAAAAACCAGGCGCCATTACAACAACAATGTTTGCTCAGATTCCACAAAAACACTATTTAACACTAAATAAACTCTAAGAAATATCAAATATGAAATTCTCAAGTTACGAGTGACCAATTTACATTACGTTAATATAATCTCAAGGATGTCAAGAGAGAGAGAGAGAGAGAGAGAGAGAGAGAGAGAGAGAGAGAGAGAATCTAAGAATCTAAGATCTGATGAAATTCTTCTCCCTTGCGGAAACTGGACTGAGGAGATGACACAAAACGTTTTTGGCACAAATGCTTCCAGAAGCTTCGAAATCTTACGCGACTTTTTATACAAAATGTGTAATCTGCACGTGGCACTCGGCAAAGACATACACGTACAAGACCAGTATACAATAATGTTCGTACCCGATTGAGACAAAGGAGAAGTCCCTTATCACACATGATGACAGATTCCCAAAACACAAATGAAGATTTGAGCTTGCTTATCAAACGTGTTGACAGATTAGGAAAGCAAACGGAGATCTCGCAGTTCCTCTAATCTTACAGTGCTGACATAATAGGGAAACAATCGTAGTTTCGAATGAACAAAGAAAATCTCTCTTTTTATTCTCATTCTACGTCATATATATAATATATATATATATATATATATATATATATATATATATATATATATATATATATTATATTCTTTTACATATTATGTTATGCAAAATCTGAACACATTTAAAACATCCTATCTCTAAGCTATCTAGGAATCTGAAAAAATGTTGCACAATTCTACATAACATTTTATACAGTCACAGAGAAGATATATGCATTTTAAAAGTAGCAATATATGTTAATATATATAATATATATATATATATATATATAATTACATATATAATATATATATATTGTATATATTATTTTGTCTGTATATTATAATAATAATATATTATATTATATATAATATAATAATATATACTATATATCTATATTATGGGTGTTGTATATAATATATATATTATTAATATATAATTAGTTATATATATATATAAATATTATATATATATATATATACATATATATATATCCTATATATGTATATATATATTTGTATGTATATTATATATCATATAACTATTCATGTATATCTATAACCTATATATATATATATCTATCTGATCTATATAGTAGATATATACTCTATATTATCTATATATATATATAATATATAATATATATAAACATATATTATATATTAATATATATATATATATATATATATCTAGACTTATATTGGAATATACGAAATTAGTAGCTAAATCACTAAATGAAACTGAAATTTAAGTAAATAAGAAAGTGTTAGAGATAAAGAAATTTAATTGATAACAGGCAATTGCACTTGAAAAAGCGCTAACTGTCAGCTAAGGAAGAGTAGAAGGCCGATGGGGAATCGAGGCCACGCCTTGCACAAGCCACTTGACATTCCCTTTGTAGCGTATCCAGTAAATAAAGTCTATGGGTGTATCACACCCAATTTCTAATACTAGATACCACAGAAATATAATACTGAAATGCATTTATTTCTTGTGATTAATAATTCTATATCAAGGTTTCTGTTTCGGTTTAGTTGGAATGTGTTTAGGCTTAGTGGTGGTGTGCATAGGTTTAGTGAGGTTGCTTAAGTTAAATAGGACAGTCACCATATTAATACTATCTGGATAAAATGGACAGTGAACAGAGTAGTACCTGGATAAAAGGAACAGACTATAAATAATGGTTGGAAAAACGGGACAGGCAGTGCAGTAACACCTGCATAAATGGCACAGTCACCACGGTAATATCACGTGGATAAAAGGGATAGTCATCATAGTAATATCACCTGGATAAGAGGGACAGTCAGCACAGTAATATCAGCTGGTTAAAAGGAACAGTCAGCACAGTAATATCACCTAGATGAAAAGGACAGTCAGCACAGTAATATCACCTGAATAAAAGGGACAGTCAGCACAGTAATATCACCTATATGCAACGCAGAGTCTTCGGAGTAATATCACCTCGATGGAAGGCACAATAAGCACAGTATTATCACCTAGATAAAAGGGAGAGTCAGCACAGTAATATCACCTATATGGAAGGGACAGTCCACATACTAATATCACCTGAATGGAAGGAACAGTCTCCGTAGTATTATCACCTGAATAAAAGGGACAGTCAGCACAGTAATATCACCTGGATAAAAGGGACAGTCAGCACAGTAATATCACCTGGATAAAAAGGACCATCAGCATAGTAATATCACCTGGATATAAGGGACAGTCAGCACAGTAATATCACCTAGATAAAAGGGACAGACAGCATAGTAATATCACCTAGATAAAAGGGACAGTCAGCATAGTAATATTACCTAGATAAAAGGGCCAGTCAGCACAATAATATCACCTAGATAAAAGGGACAGAAAGCACAGTAATATCGCCTGGATAAAAGGGATAGTCAGCATAGTAAAATCACCTAGATAAAAGGGACAGTCAGCACAGTAATATCACCTATATAAAAGGGGCAGTTAGCACAGTAATATCACCTAGATAAAAGGGACAGTCAGCACAGTAATATCACCTTGATAAAAGGGACAGTCAGCATAGTAATATCACCTAGATAAAAGGGACAGTCACCACAGTAATATTACCTAGATAAAAGGGACATTCAGCACAGTAATATCACCTAGATAAAAGGGACAGTCAGCATAGTGAAATCACCTAGATAAAAGGGATAGTCACCACAGTAATATCACGTAGATAAAAGGGATAGTCAGCATAGTAATATCACCTAGATAAAAGGGATAGACAGCACAGTAATATCACCTAGATAAATGGGACAGTCAGCATAGTAATATAACCTAGATAAAAGGGACAGTCACCACAGTAATATCACTTAGATAAAAGGGACAGTCAGCATAGTAATATCACCAGAATAAAAGGGACAGTCAGCATAGTAATATCATCTATATAAAAGGGACAGACAGCACAGGGAGAGAGTCATCCACAAAGTCCACTATCACCTCGATAAAAGGGACAGTCAGCATAGCAATTTATCGACCATAGATAAAAGGGAACTGTACCCACCACTTAGGTATAAATCACCTTAGATAAAAGGGATAGGGTCAGTCATAGGTTAATATCGACCTTATAGATGAAAAAGGACGAGACAGGCATTAGTAATAATTGATCAAGCGCCATAGAATAAAAGAGATGAGTCTAGCATAGTAAGTATACGCCTTGGATGAAAAGGGGGACACCAGTCAGCAGCGAGATTAATATCAACCTAGATATAAGGGACAGTCGGTCAACGAGTAATAAATCACCTGGATTTAAACAAAGGAAACAGTCAGCAAACGGTTAATATCAACCACCAAATAAAAAGGGATAAAATTCGTGGAGCAATAATATCACCTAGAGTAAAAGGGGACAGTCAGCACAAGTAATATCACCTAGATAAAAGGGACCAGGTCAGCAGCAGTTTAATATCAACCTAGATAAAAAGGGGACAGTCAGCACAGTAATATCACCTTAGTAAGAACCGGGGACAGTCAGCCACAGTAATATCACCTAGATAAAAGGGGGACAGTCAGCCACAGTAATAATACCTACAGTAACAAAACGGGACAATTCAAACACAGTAATTATCGACGGCCTTAGATAAAAAGGGACAGTCAGCCAACAGTTAATGTCGACCTAGATAAAAGGGACAGTCAGCCAACAGTAATATCCACCTACATAAAAAGAGGACATGGTCAGCACAATTAATCATTCACCTAGATAAAAGGGACAGCCAGCACAGTAATATCACCTAGATAAAAGGGACGGTCAGCACAGTAATATCACCTAGATAAAAAGGACAGTCAGCACAGTAATATCACCTACAAAAATAGACAATCAGCACTGTAATATCACCTACATAAAAGGGACAGTCAGCACAGTAATGTCACCTAGATAAAAGGGTCAGTCAGCACAGTAATATCACCCAGATAAAAAGGACAGTCAGCACAGTAATGTCACCTAGATAAAAGGGACAGTCAGCACAGTAATATCACCTAGATAAAAGGGACAGTCAGCACAGTAATATCACCTACATAAATAGACAATCAGCACTGTAATATCACCTACATAAAAGGGACAGTCAGCACAGTAATGTCACCTAGATAAAAGGGACAGTCAGCACAGTAATATCACCTAGATAAAAAGGACAGTCAGCACAGTAATGTCACCTAGATAAAAGGGACAGTCAGCACGGTAATATCACCTAGATATAGACATCATCACATGTAATATCACCTACATAAAAGGGACAGTCAGCACAGTAATATCACCTAGATAAAAGGGACAGTCAGCACAGTAATATCCCCTAGATAAACAAAAAATGACAAAAGTCAGGGGCACAGTAATATCACCTAAAAGGGAAACATAGGGCCAAGTCACACAGTAATATCACCTAGATAAAAGGGACAGTCAGCACAGTAATATCACCTAGAAGAAAGGGACAGTCAGCACAGTAATATCACCTAGATAGAAGGGACAGTCAGAACAAAAATATCACCTACATTAAAGGGACAGTCAGCACAGTGATATCACCTGGATAAAAGGGACAGTCAGCACAGTGATATAACCTGGATAAAAGGGACAGTCAGCACAGTAATATCACCTGGATAAAAGGGACAGTCAGCACAGTAATATCACCTGGATAAAAGGGACAGTCAGCACAGAGATATCACCTGGACATAAGGGACAGTCAGCACAGTGATATCACCTAGATAAAAGGGACAGTCAGCACAGTGATATCACCTGGATAAAAGGGACAGTCAGCACAGTGATATCACCTGGATAAAAGGAACAGTCATCACAGTAATATCACCTGGATAAAATTGATAGTCAGCACGGTAATATTACCTGGATAAAAGGGACAGTCAGCACAGTAATATGACCTGAATAAAAGGAACAGTCTGCACAGTAATATTACCTGGATAAAAGGACAGTCAGCGCAGTAATATCACCTGGATAAAAGAGACAGTCAGCACAGTAATATTAACTGGATAAAAGAGACAGTCAGCACAGTAATATCACCTGGATAAAAGGGACAGTCAGCACAGTAATATCACCTAGATAAAAGGAACAGTCAGCACAGTAATATCACCTGGATAAAAGGGACAGTAAGCACAGTAATATCACCTGGATAAAAGAGACAGTTAGCACATTAATAACACCTGGATAAAAGGGACAGTTAGAACAGTAATATCACTTTGATAAAAGGGACAGTCAACACAGTAATATCACATGGATAAAAGGGACAGTCAGCACAGTAACATCACCTGGATAAAAGGGACAGTTAGCACAGTAATATCACCTAGATAAAAGGGACAGTTAGCACAGTAACATTACCTGGATAAAAGGGACAGATAGCACAGTAATATCACCTAGATAAAAGGGACAGTCAGCACAGTAATATCACCTAGATAAAAGGGACAGTTAGCACAGTAATATAAACTAGATAAAAGGGACAGTCAGCACAGTAATATCACATAGATAAAAAGGAACAGTCAGCAGAGTGCTATCACCTGGATAAAAGGGACAGTTAGCACAGTAATATTACCTGGATAAAAGTGACAGTTAGCACAGTAACATCACCTAGATAAAAGGGACAGTCAGCACAGTAATATTACCTGGATAAAAGTGACAGTTAGCACAGTAACATCACCAAGATAAAAGGGACAGTAACATCCAAGATAAAAGGAGACAGTAAGCACAGTTAATATAACCTAGATTGGTAAAAAGGGACCAGGTCAGCACAGTAATATCACTTGCGAATTTTAAAAGGGAAAGTCAAAAGGCAACAGTATAATATCACCTCAGATAAAGTGACAGGTCAGCACAATAATATTACTTGGATAAAAAGGGGCAAAAGGGTCAGCCAAGTTATATCACCTACATAAAATGGCACAGTGCAGCCCGAGTGATATCATTTGGAATAAAAAGGACAGTTAGACACAGTAATTGGTCACTTAAAAGGATAAAGGGACAGTCAGCAACCTAGTAAATAATCACCTTAGGATAAAAGGACAAAGTAAGGGCACAGTATATACACTTGGTAAAAAGGGAACAGTCAGACCATTTAATATCACTTGGATAAAAGGACCCAGTCAGCACAGCAATATTACTGGCGTTAAAAGGGACCAGTCAAGCACATCAATTTTATACTGGATAAAAGGGAACGTCAACCAGTAATATCACCTTGATTAAATGGACAGTTCAAACACAAAAGGGTAATTCACCCTGATAAAAGGGACAGTCAACACAGTAATATCACCTAGATAAAAGGGACAGTCAGCACAGTAATATCACCTGGATAAAATGGACAGTCAACACAGAAATATCACCTGGATAAAAGGGACAGTCAACAGAGTGATATCATTTGGATAAAAGGGACAGTCAGCACAGTGATATCACTTGGATAAAAGGGACAGTCAGCACATTAATATCACCTGGATAAAAGGGCCAGTCAAGACAGTGATATCACCAGGATAAATGGGACAGTGAGCATAGTGATATCACTTGGATAAAAGGGACAGTCAGCACAGTAATATCACCTGGATAATAGGGACAGTTAGCACATTAATATCACTTGGATAGAAGGGACAGTCAGCACATTAGTAACACTTGGATAAAAAGGACAGTCAGCACAGTAATATCACCTGGATAAAAGGGACAGTCAGTACAGTAATATCACCTGGATAAAAGGAACAGTCAGCACAGTGATATCATTTGGATAAAAGAGACAGCCAGCACAGTAATATCACCTAGATAAAAGGGACAGTCAGCACAGTGATATCACGTGGATAAAAGGGACAGTCAGCACAGTGATATCATTTGGATAAAAGGGACAGTCAGCACAGTAATATCACCTGGATAAAAGAGACAGTCAGCACAGTGATATCACGTGGATAAAAGGGACAGTCAGCACAGTGATATCATTTGGATAAAAGAGACAGTCAGCACAGTAATATCACCTGGATAAAAGAGAGAGTCAGGCACGTCGCAGTGATATCACGTGGGGATAGGGAAACAGTCAGCATAGTGATATCACCTGGATAAAAGGGACAGCCAGCACAGTGATATCACCTGGATGAAAGGGACAGTCAGCACAGTGATATCATTTGGATAAAAGAGACAGTCAGTACAGAAATATCACCTGGATAAAAGAGACAGTCAGCACAGTGACATCACGTGGATAGAAGGGACAGTCAGCACAGTGATATCACGTGGATAAAAGGGACAGTCAGCACAGTGATATCACCTGGATGAAAGGTACATTCAGCACAGTAATATTACTTGGATAAAAGGGACAGTCAGCACATTAATATCACCTGGGTAAAAGGGACAGTCAGCACATTGATATTATTTGGATAAAAGAGACAGCACAGTAATATCACTTGGATAAAAGGGACAGTCAGCACATTAATATCACCTGGATAAAAGGGACAGTCAGCACATTAATATCACCTGGATAAAAATGACAGTCAGTACAGTGATATAATTTGGATAAAAGAGACAGTCAGCACAGTCATATCATTTGGATTAAAGAGAAAGTCAGCACAGTGATATCACTTGGTTAAAAGGGACAGTCAGCACATTAATATCACCTGGATAAAAGGGACAGTCAGCACAATAATATCACCTAGATAAAAGGGACAGTCAGCACAGTGATATCATTTGGATAAAAGAGACAGTCAGCACAGTGATATCATTTGGATAAAAGGGACAGTCAGCACATTAATATCACCTGGATAAAAGGGACAGTCAGCACAGTGATATCACTTGGATAAAAGGGACAGTCAGCACAGTAATATCACCTGGATAAAAGGGACAGTCAACACATTCATATCACCTGGATAAAACGGACAGTCAGCACATTAATATCACCTGGATAAAAGGGACAGTCAGCACAGTGATATCACTTGGATAAAAGGGACAGTCAGCACAGTGATATAATTTGGATAAAAGAGACAGTCAGCATATTAATATCACTTGGATAAAAGGGACAGTCAGCACAGTAATATCACTTGGATAAAAGGGACAGTCAGCACAGTGATATCATTTGGATAAAAGAGACAGTCAGCTCAGTATTATCACCTGGATAAAAGAGACAGTCAGCACAGTGATATTACCTGGATAAAAGGACAGTCAGCACAGTAATATCACTTGGATAAAAGGGACAGTCAGCACAGTAATATCACTTGGATAAAAGGGACAGTCAGAACAGTAATATCACTTGGATAAAAGGGACAGTCAGCACAGTGATATTACCTGGATAAAAGGGACAGTCGGAACAGTGATATCACCTGGATGAAAGGGACAGTCAGCACATTAATATCACATGGATAAAAGGGACAGTCAGCTCAGTGATATCACGTGGATAAAAGGGACAGTGAGCGTATTAATATTACATTGATAAAAGGGACAGTCAGCACAGTGATATCACTAGGATAAAAGGAACAGTCAGCACAGTGATAACACCTAGGATTAACAAGGGTACAGTTCCAGCCAAAGTGATATTCACTTGGATAAAAGGGACCATTCAGCAGAAGTGATTATCACCTGGATAAAAGTGGGACAGGTAGAAACAGTTCTATTTTTCACCGCTGGAGAAGAGGGACAGTCACACAAAGTAATTATCACTTGGATCCAAGGGACAAGTCACACAGGGTAATATCACTTTGATAAGGGACCATCCTACACAAGTAATACACTTGAATAAAAGGGAACAGTCAGCGAACAGCAATAAATCACTTGGATAAAAGGACAGTCGAGCACAGCAATATCACTTTGGGATCAAAAGGGACAGTCAGCACAGTAATATCACTTGGATAAAAGGGACAGTCAGCACAGTAATATCACTTTGATAAAAGGGACAGTCAGCACAGTAATATCACTTTGATAAAAGGGACAGTCAGCACAGTAATATCACTTTGATAAAAGGGACAGTCAGCACAGTAATATCACTTGGATAAAAGGGACAATCAGCACAGTGATATCGCTTGGATAAAAGGGACAGTCAGCACAGTGATATCATTTGGAGAAAAGAAACAGTCAGCACAGTAATATGACCTGGATAAAAGGGACAGTAGGAACAGTGATATCACCTGGATGAAAGGGACAGTCAGCACATTAATATCACATGGATAAAAGGGACAGTCAGCTCTGTGATATCACGTGGATAAAAGGAACAGTCAGCACAGTGATAACACCTGGATAAAAGGGACAGTCAGCAAAGTGATATCACTTGGATAAAAGGGACAGTCAGCAAAGTGATATCACCTGGATAAAAGGGACAGTCAGAACAGTTATATCACCTGGAGAAGAGGGACAGTCAGCACAGTAATATCACTTGGATACAAGGGACAGTCAGCACAGTAATATCACTTTGATAAAAGGGACAGTCAGCACAGTAATATCACTTGGATAAAAGGGACAGTCAGCACAGTAATATCACTTGGATAAAAGGGACAGTCAGCACAGTAATATCACTTGGATAAAAGGGACAGTCAGCACAGTAATATCACTTGGATAAAAGGGACAGTCAGCACAGTAATATCACTTTGATAAAAGGGACAGTCAGCACAGTAATATCACTTGGATAAAAGGGACAGTCAGCACAGTAATATCACTTTGATAAAAGGGACAGTCAGCACAGTAATATCATTTGGATAAAAGGGACAGTCAGCACAGTAATATCACTTTGATAAAAGGGACAGTCAGCACAGTAATATCAATTTGATAAAAGGGACAGTCAGCACAGTGATATCATTTGGAGAAAAGAAACAGTCAGCACATTCATATCACTTGGATAAATGGGACAGTCAGCATATTAATATCACCTGGTTAAAGGGACAGTCAGCACAGTGATATCATTTGGATAAAAGAGACAGTCAACACAGTAATATGACCTGGATAAAAGGGACAGTCGGAACAGTGAAATCACCTGGATGAAAGGTACAGTCAGCACATTAATATCACATGGATAAAAGGGACAGTCAGCACAGTGATATCATTTGGATAAAAGAGACAGTCAGCACAGTAATATGACCTGGATAAAAGGGACAGTCGGAACAGTGATATCACCTGGATGAAAGGGACAGTCAGCACATTAATATCACATGGATAAAAGGGACAGTCAGCACAGTGATATCATTTGGATAAAAGAGACAGTCAGCACAGTAATATGACCTGGATAAAAGGGACAGTCGGAACAGTGATATCACCTGGATGAAAGGGACAGTCAGCACATTAATATCACATGTATAAAAGGGACAGTCAGCTCAGTGATATCACGTGGATAAAAGGGACAGTGAGCGTATTAATATCACATGGATAAAAGAGACAGTCAGCACAGTAATATCACCTGGATAAAATGGACAGTCAGCATATTAATATCACATGGATAAAAGGGACAGTCAGCACAGTGATATCATTTGGATAAAAGAGACAGTCAGCACAGTAATATCACCTGGATAAAAGGGACAGTCAGCATATTAATATCACATGGATAAAAGAGACATTCAGCATATTATATCATTTGGATAAAAGGGACAGTCAGCACTTTGATATTATTTGAATAAAAGGGACAGTCAGCATATTAATATCACATGGATAAAAGGGACAGTCAGCACAGTGATATCATTTGGATAAAAGAGATAGTCAGCACAGTAATATCACATGGATAAAAGAGCCGGTCAGCACAGTGATATCATTTGGATAAAAGAGACGGTCTGCACATTAATATCACATTAATAAAAGAGACATTAAGCATATTAATATCATATGGATAAAAGGGACAGTCAGCACAGTGATATTATTTGGATAAAAGAGACAGTCAGCACAGCAATATCACCTGGATAAAAGGGACAGTCAGCATATTAATATCACATGGATAAAAGAGACAGTCAGCACAGTAATATCACCTGGATAAAAGGGACAGGCAGCATATTAAATACAATGGATAAAAAGAGACATTGAAGAACGTAATTCACCTGGATAAAAGGGGACAGTCAGCATATTAATTCACAGGATAAAAGGGACAGTCCGCAGTGATATTATTTGGATAAAAGAGACAGTCAGGCACAGGAATATCACCTGGAAAAGGGACAGTCCGCTATTAATTATCACAGGGATAAAAGAGGACAGCAGCACAATTAATATCACTTGGAATTTAAAAGGGACAGTCAGCATATTAATATCACAGGATAAAAGAGACAGTCGAACAGTAATATCCACCCGATAAAAGGGACAGTCAGCAATTATTATAATATAAAAAAAGGGACAGTCAGGGGGGACAGGATATCATTTGGATATAAGAAACAGTCACCTGTTTAATATCACATGATAAAAGGGACAGTCACACAGTGATTCCTTTTGGAATAAAAGAGAACAAGTCAACTTCATTAATATCACTTTGATAAAAGGGGGACCAGTCAGCAAAGTGATATTTACTATATATCACATGATAAAAGGGAGACAGTTAAACACAGTACCTATCACCTGTGGATAAAGAAAAGGGACAGTCGCATATTAATATCACATGGATAAAGGGACAGTCAGGCACGTGATGATTATTTGGATAAAAGAGACAGTCTCAACATTTGGATATCAAAACCTGGCTAAAAGGGAGCAGTCAAGCCCAATTAATATCACAATTGGATAAAGAGACAAAAGGGTCACACAAAGTATACACTTGGATAAAAGGACAAAGTCAGCTAATTATATCACTTATTTTGGATAAGAAAAGGACAGTCAGCACAAGTAATATCACCTGGATAAAAAGGGACAAAGTCGGCATATTATTATAACTAGAAAAAGGGCCGTCAGCCAGTGATATCTTTGTAATAATAAGAACAGTCCGTCATGTTAATATCACAATGGAATAAAAGGACAGTCACACCAGTGATATCATTTGGCCTAAAGAGACAGTACCTTAATAATCCTTGATAAAAGGGACAGGCAGCAAAGTGATATTATTTGGATAAAAGGACAGTCAAAAGGGGCACAAAGATAATTAACCTGGATAAAAGGGACAGTCAGCATTAATTAATACACATGGAATAAAGAGACAGTCGGGCACAGTAATCTTCACATGGATAAAAGGGACATTCAGCATATTAATATCACATGGATAAAAGGGACATTCAGCACAATGATATCACCTGGATAAAAGGGATATTCAGCACAATAGCATCACCTGGATAAAAGAGACAGTCAGCATAATAATATTACCTGGATAAAAGGTACAGTCAGCACAGTAATATCACCTGGATAAAAGGGACAGTCAGCACAATGATATCATTTGGATAAAAGGGACAGTCAGCACAGTAATATCACGTGGATAAAATGGACATTCAGCACATTAATATCACCTGGATAAAAGGGATCGTCAGCCCAGTAATATCACTTGGATAAAAGGGACAGTCAGCACAGTAATATCACTTGAATAAAAGGGACATTCAGCACATTAATATCATATGGATAAAATGGATAGTCAGCACAGTGATATCATTTGGATAAAAGAGACAGTCAGCACAGTAATATCACCTGGATAAAAGGGACAGTCAGCACAGTAATATCACTTGGATAAAAGGGACAGTCAGCACAGTAATATCACCTGGATAATAGGGACAGTAAGCATATTAATATCACATGGATAAAAGGGACAGTCAGCACAAAGATATCACCTGGATAAAAGGGACAGTCAGCATATTAATATCACATGGATAAAAGAGACAGTCAGCACAGTAATATCACCTGGATAAAAGGGACAGTTAGCATATTACATCACATGGTTAAAAGAGACAGTCAGCACAGTAATATCACCTGGATAAAAGGGACAGTCAGCAAATTGACTAGGGATACAGGGACATCGCACATGATACACCTGGATAAAAGGGACAAAATCAGCACTGGTATCAAATTTGGAAAAGAGCATCACACAGTATATCTTGGATAAAAGGGACAGTCAGCACAGTAAAATCACATGGATAAATAGGACAGTCAGCACAAAGATATCACCTGGATAAAAGGGACAGTAAGCATACAAATATCACATGGATAAAAGGGACAGTCAGCACAGTGATATCATTTGGATAAAAGGGACAGTCAGCACATTAATATCACCTGGATAAAAGGGAAAGTCAGCACAGTGATATCATTTCGATAAAAGGGACAGTCAGCACATTAATATCACCTGGATAAAAGGGACAGTCAGCACAGTAATATCACCTGGATAAAAGGGACAGTTAGACAGTGTTATTATTTGGTTAAAAGAGACAGTCAGCACAGTAATATCACCTGGATAAAAGGGACAGTCAGCATAATAATATCACATTGATAAAAGGGACAGTCAGCAGAGTAATATCACCTGGATAAAAGGGACAGTCTGCATAGTGATATCATTTGGATAAAAGGGACAGTCAGCACAGTGATATCAGTTGGATAAAAGGGACAGTCAGCATAGTGATATCACTTGGATAAAAGGGACAGTCAGCACAGTAATATCACCTGGATAAAAGGGACAGTCATCACATTAATATCACCTAGATAAAAGGGACAGTCAGCACAGTGATATCACCTGGATAAAAGAGGCAGTCAGCACAGTAATATCACCTGAATAAAAGGGACAGTTAGACAGTGTTATTATTTGGTTAAAAGAGTCAGTCAGCACAGTAATATCACCTGGATAAAAGGGACAGTCAGCATAATAATATCACATGGATAAAAGGGAAAGTCAGCAGAGTAATATCACCTGGATAAAAGGGACAGTCAGCATAGTGATATCATTTGGATAAAAGGGACAGTCTACATAGTGATATTATTTGGATAAAAGAGACAGTCAGCACAGTGATATCACTAGGATAAAAGGGACAGTCAGCACAGTGATATCATTTGGATAAAAGAGACAGTTAGCACAGCAATATCACATGGATAAAATGGACAGTCAGCACAGTGATATCATTTGGATAAAAGAGACAGTCAGCACAGTAATATCACCTGGATAAAAGGGACAGTCAGCACATTAACATCACCTGGATAAAAGGGACAGTCAGCACAGTGATATCATTTGGATAAAAGGGACAGTAAGCACAGTGATATCACCTGGATAAAAGAGGCAGTCAGCACAGTAATATCACCTGGATAAAAGGGACAGTTAAACAGTTTTATTATTTGGTTAAAAGAGACAGTCAGCACAGTAATATCACCTGGATAAAAGGGACAGTCAGCATAATAATATCACATGGATAAAAGGGACAGTCAGCAGAGTAATATCACCTGGATAAAAGGGACAGTCAGCATAGTGATATCATTTGGATAAAAAGGACAGTCAGCACAGTGATATCATTTGGATAAAAGGGACAGTCAGCACAGTGATATCATTTGGATATAAGAGACAGTCAGCACCGTAATATCACCTGGATAAAAGGGACAGTAAGCACAGTGATATTATTTGGATAAAAGGGACAGTCAGCACAGTGATATTATTTGGATAAAAGGGACAGTCAGCACGGTGAAGTCATTTGGATAAAAGAGACAGTCAGCACAGTGATATCACTTGGGTAAAAGGGACAGTCAGCACAGTAATATCACCTGGATAAAAGGGACAGTCAGCACAGTAATATCACTTGGATAAAAGGGACAGTCAGCACAGTAATATCACTTGGATAAAAGGGACAGTCAGCACAGTGATATCATTTGGATAAAAGAGACAGTCAGCACATTAATATCACTTGGATAAAAGGGACAGTCAGCACAGTGATATCACTTGATAAAGGGACAGTTGACAGTATATCACTTTGGAATAAAAAGGGAAAGTCAGCACAGTAATATCACTTGGATAAAAGGGACAGTCAGCACATTAATATCACTTGGATAAAAGGGACAGTCAGCACAGTGATATCATTTGGATAAAAGAGACAGTCAGCACAGTAATATCACCAGGATAAAAGGGACAGTCAGCACAGTAATATCACCTGGATAAAAGGGACAAGTCAGCACAGTAATATCATTTGGATAAAAGATGGAACAGTCAGCACACTATATCACCTGGATAAAAGGTACCGTCCAGCACAGTTGATATCATTTGGATAAAACGACAGGTAGCACAGTAATATCACTTGAATAAAAGGGACAGTCAGCACAGTGATATCACTTGGGTAAAAGGGACAGTCAGCACAGTAATATCACTTGGATAAAAGGGACAGTTAGCACAGTACTATCACCTGGATAAAAGGTACAGTCAGCACAGTAATATCGCCTGGATAAAGGGACAGTCAGCACAGTGATATCATTTGGATAAAGGACATTCGCACTGTAATATCACCTGGATAAAGGGACAGTCAGCACACTAATATCACCTGGATAAAAGGTACAGTCAGCACAGTGATATCATTTGGATAAAACAGACAGGTAGCACAGTAATATCACTTGAATAAAAGGGACAGTCAGCACAGTGATATCACTTGGGTAAAAGGGACAGTCAGCACCAGCGAATAATCACTTGGATCAAAAGGGGAACAAGTTAGCACAGGTAATATCACCTGGAATAAAAGGTTACAGTCACGCACTCAGTTAATATCGCCCGGATAAAAATGGGACAGTCCAGACACAGTGATAATCATTTTGGACAAAAGGGACCAGTCAGCTACTGTAATATCACCTAGGGATAAAAGGGACCAGTCAGCACAGTTAAGATCACATGGATAAAATGGGACAATCAGACAGTAATATCACTTGGATAAAAGGGACAGTCAGCACAGTAAGATCACCTGGATTACAAAAGGGACAGTCAGGCACCCCAGATAATATCACATAGATAAAAGGGACAGTCAAGCACCAGTGAATATCCATTTGGATTAAAAAGAGGACAGGTCAGCACAGTAATATCACCCCTGGATAAAAGGGACAGTCAGCCACAAGTGGATATTCATTAGACATAACAAAAGAGACAGTCAGCACAGTAACTATAACCTGGATAAAAGAGTCAGTCAGCACCAGTAATAAATCACCTGGATAATAAAATCTGGGACAGTCAGCACAGTAATATTCACCTGGATGTAAAAAGGAACAGTCAGCACAGTGACATCACTTTGGATAAAAGGAGACCAGTTCAGCACATTTAATATCACTTGAATAAAAGGGACCAGTCAGGGGCACAGTGATATCATTTGGATAAAGAAAAGGACAGTCAGCACAATAATTATCACGTTGCATAAAAGGGACAAGTCAGCACATTTTAAATATCAACTTGGATAAAAGGGGCACAGTCAGCACAGTAATATCACCTGGATAAAAAGTGTCAAGTCAACAAACAGTAATATCACCTTGGATAAAAGGGGGACAGTCAAGTCACAGTTAATATCACCTGGATAAAAGGGGACAGTCAAGCATATAATAATATCACATGGATAAAAGGGAAAAGTCAGCAGAGTAACTATCACCTGGATAAAAAGGGGGACAGTCAGCATAGTTGATACTCATTTGGATAAAAAGGGACAGTTCTACAAATAGTGATATTATTTGGATAAAAGAGGACAGTCAGCACAGTGATATAACATGGATAAAAGGGACAGTCAGCACAGTGAATGCATTTTCATTTGGAAAATAAAGACAAGTTAGCAACCAGCAATATCAACATGGATAAACATGGACAGTCCAGCACAGTGATATCATTTGGGTATAAAAGAGTACAGTCCAGCACAGTAATATCCCACATCAACAAAAGGGACAGATCAGCACATTAACATCACCTGGATAAAAGGGACAGTCAGCACAGTTGATATCATTTGGATAAAAGGGGACAAGTAAAGCACAGTGATATCACCCTTGATAAAGAAGGCAGTCAGCACAGTAATTATCCACCACCCTGGTATAAAAGGGACAGTTAAACAGTTTTATTATTTGGTTGAAAGAGATAGTCAGACACAGGTCATATCACCTGGATAAAGGGGACAGTTCAGCATGTAACTAATATCCACATTGGATAAAGGGACAAGGGACAGCAGAGTGATTCACCTGGATAAAAGGACTTCACTAGTGATATCCATTGGATAAAAGGGACAGTCAGCACGGGATTCATTTGGAGAAATGGGGACCAGTCAGCCAGTGATTATCATTTGGATTAAAAGGACAGTCAGCACCGAATATCACCTGATAAAGGGTGGACAGTAGCACAGTTTGGAATTAAAATTTGGATAAAAGGACAAGTCAGCACTAGTGATATTATTTCATTTAAAAGGGAGTCGCACGGGGAAGTCTTTGGCAATAAAGAGACCAGGTTCAGCACCAGTGAATTACACCTTGGTATAAAGGGACAGTAAGCACAGTGAATATTCACCTTTGATAAAAGGGACAGTCAGCACAGTGAATATATTTGGATAGAAAGGGACAGTCAGCACAGGTAAGAATTCACTTTGGATTAAAAAGGGAAAGTCAGCACAGTGATTCATTGATAAAACAACAGTCGCACATTATATTATCACTTGGGATAAAAGGGACAGTCAGCCACAGTGAATATCACCTTGGATACAAAGGGACAGTTCAGCACAGTGATATCACTTGGATAAAGGGAAAGTCAAAAGGGCACCAGTAATATCCACTTTGATACAATGAACGTCCGCAACATTATATCACTTGGATAAAAACAAACACTCCAGCACAAGTGATATCATTGGATTTAAAAGAGGACAGTCCGCAACAAGTAATGTCACCAGGATACAAGACAGTCGTCACAGTAGAATATCACCTTGGATAAAAGGGACAGTCAGCACCAGTGATATCCCAGTTTGGATTAAAAGGGGACCGTCAGCAACCGTAAGGATCCATGGATTAAAAGGGACAGTCAGCACCTAATATCACCTTTGGATAAAAAGGTACAAAGTCAGCACAGTGAATATCACTTTGGATAAAACAGGGGACAGGTCAGCACAAGTTAATATCACTTGGAATAAAAGGGACCAGTCAGCATCAGTGGATTCATTGGGTTTTAAAAGGCAGTACAAAAGCACAAGTAATATCACTTCGCATAAAAGGGACAGTTAGCACAGTAACTATCACCAGGGATCAAATGGGTACAGTTCAGCACAGTAATAGCACCATGGATAAAAGGGACAGTTCAGGCACAGTGATATCCATTTGGATACAAAAGGGACAGTCAGCACAGTAATACACCTGGATAAAGGACTGTCAGCACAAGTGGATATCACAAAATGGGGAACAAAATGTACAATCAGCACATAAATATCACCCTGGATAGGGACAAAAGGTTCGCACAGTAAATATCCCCTGGATAAAGGGTACAGTCAGCACATTAGATTATCTCCCTTGGATAAACAAAACAGTGACAGGTCCAGCACAGTGAATATCAGTTGGATAAAGATAACAAGTCAAAATGGGCACAGTATATCACCGGATAAAGGGACAGTCAGGCACAGTGAGTATCATTAGCATTTAAAGAACAGGGTCAATCCAAGGACTATAACTGGATAAAGAGTCATCCACAGTAATATCGACCTGGATTAAAGGGACGTCAAAAGGGCACAGTTAAGCACCAGATACATAACAGTCGCACCAGTGGATATCAAAATTTGGATAAAGAGACAGTCAGCCACATAATTCACCTTGGAATAAAAGGGACAGTTCAGCACCAGTGGATATCAGTTTGGGATAAAAGGGACACGTCCATCACAATAATATCACTTGCTAAAAGGGGCAAGTCACGATTACATCCCTTGGATAAAAGGGACAGTCAAGCACAGTAATCTCACCTGGATAGAAGTGTCAGTCACCAAGTAATATCACTTGTGAAAATAAAAGGACCAAGTCGCACCCAGTAATATCAACCATCTTGGGATTAAAAGGGGACAGTCAGCACACTAATTATCACCATGATAAAGGAAAGTCAGCGAAAAGGGTAATATCACCTGGATAAAAGGGCCAGTTCATCTAGTGAATTCATTATGGATAAAAGGGACAGTCTACTAGTGATACATTTGATAAAGAGACGGTCATACAGTTATGTCACATATTTACAAAGGGACAGTCAAAAGAGCACAGTGATATCATTTGGATAAGAGCCAGTTAGCAGCAGCAACTATCACCATGGATAAAATGGGACAGTCAAGTCACAGGATATCATTGGAATAAGAGAGACAAAATCCGGGCACATAATATATCACCTGTATAAAATGGACAGTCCCAGGCACAAATTACATCAACCTGGAATAAAGGACAGTCAGCACGTTGGGATATCTTTGAAAATAAAGGACAAGTAAGCAAGGATATCACTGGATAAAAGAGCATTCAGCAACGTAAAAATTCCCCCCCCCACCTGATTTAAAGGGACATTTAAATACGGGGGGGGTTTTTATTATTTGGTTAAAGAAAGGGAATAAGTCAGCACAGTAATATCACCTGGATAAAGGGATTCAGTCAGCAACAAGTAAATATCAACATGGATAAAAGGGACGTCAGCAGAAAAGTGGGATATCAACCTGATAAAAGGGCATCAGCTAGTGAATATCATTTGGATAAAAAGGACAGTCAGCCAGTGTATCATTTGGACAAAGTGACAATCATCACAGTGATATCATTTGGATATAAAAGGGACAGTCCAAGCACCGTACTATCACTGGAATAAAGGGACAGTAAGCACAGTGATCTAAATTTGGATAAAGGGACAGTCAGCACAGTGAGATTGATTTGGATAAAAGGACGTCAGCACGGTGAAGGGTCCATTTGGTAAAAGAAAAGACAGTCAGCACAGTGATATACACTTGGTTAAACCAAGGGACAGCGCAACTTAAGTAATTCACCTGGATAGAAAAGGGAACAGTTCAGCACAGTAATATCACTTGGATAAACAGGGATAGGTTTTCAGCACCAGTAATATCACCTTGGATAAAAAGGAACAGTCCAGCACAAAGTGTTAATCATTTGGTATAAAGAGACAGTTCAGCACATTAAGTATCACTTGGAATAAAAAGGGACAGTCAGCACAATGATATCACATTGGATAAAATTACAGTTTAGCACAGTAATAAAATCAACTTGGATAAAACAAAAGTCAGCACAGTAATATCAACTTGGAATAAAGGGACCGTCACCATTAATATTGCACGGGTAAAAGTGGGGACAGTCAGCCAGTGATATCTTTGGATTAAAGAGACAAAGTCCGCACAGTAATTATTCACCAGGATAGAAAAGGGACAGTCAGCACAGTAAATATAAGCCTGGAAATAAAAGGGACAGTCAGCACATGATTCCTTTGGATCAAGGGACAAAAGTCAGCACCGTATATCCATGGATACGGAAAACAGTCACACACTAATAATCACCTGGATAAAGGTAGGACAGGTCAGCACAAAAGTGGGGATGCATTTGGATAAAACAAGATCAGTAGGCAAGTAATATCACTGGAATAGAAAAGGGACAGTCCAGCACAAGTGATATCACTGGTAAAAGGGACATTCGCACAAAAGGGTAATATCCTTCGATAAAAGGGACAAGTTAGCACAAGTTAACTATCACCTGGATAAAAGGGTACAGTCCAGCACAGTAGATATCACTGGATAAAAGGGACAGTCAGCACAGTGATATCATTTGGAATAAAAGGGACAGTTCAGCACAGGGGTAATATCCAAAACCTGGTAAGGGACGTCGCACATCTAATATAACCTGGATAAAAGGGGAAGTCAGCACAGTAATCTCACCTGGATAAAAAGGGACAGCAGCACAGTAAATCTCGTGGATAAAAGAGGACAGTCAGCACAGTAAGATCACCTGGAATAAAAGGGACAGTCTAGCACATTAGATATCATTGGATAAAAGAGACAGCAGCCAAGAATATCACGCATAAAGGGACAGTCAGCCACTTAAAATCAATGGATAAAAGGACAGTCAGCCACAGTATCTACTGGATAAAAAGTGTCAGTCAACACCAGTAATATCACTTGGATAAAGGACAGTCAGCCACAGTAATATCACTGGATAAAAGGGGACAGTCAGCATAATAATATCACATGGATAAAAGGGAAAGTCAGCAGAGTAATATCACCTGGATAAA
>NC_061087.1:56114796-56135487 GCF_015104395.2 Macrobrachium nipponense
AATGAGGAGGCGACGCCGAAGAATAAGAGAGCTCCTGCGAGCAGCGAGCGCTTCTGCCGACGCCGCAACTCTTTCCTGGGAGGCGCTGAGTGTAGCGTGAAAAGAAGTCTTTACCGCAATTGCAACTGCAACTGCGAGCATCATGCAAGTGTTATGGTCCTTCTTGTTGGCGTTAAGGTCCGTCCACATTCCAGAACTGATTGTTCATTGTATCTGTTGTAAATGTCATCAGACGGCTTCTCCTCTACACCAACTCAAACGTCGTTCGCTAATTACCCCTTAGTTTTCATTCTGCAGCAGCGATCATTGTTCGGGTCTTTCTTTCAGTCGTGACCAGCATGAGGCAGTGACAAATGCAACTGCACACACACACACACACACACACACAGAGAGAGAGAGAGAGAGAGAGAGAGAGAGAGAGAGAGAGAGAGAGACTTACACTTAATCGAATATCAGAGCTTACACTAACGTTCATGGGTCGGCAAAATGCTTTTAAAACAATCTAAACTAAACTCCAGACATGCAGACAATTTCACGCACGGACAGAGAGAGAGAGAGAGAGAGAGAGAGAGAGAGAGAGAGATATGAATGTGGAAATGCCTTTGATAACAGTCGAAGGCTTAGCGAGATCAGGCAAAGTTTGAGTCAGTCAATATACGTAGTAGGCTGTACCATAGTAGAGTATAGTGAGGTCTAGCTAGATGGTGCGTGCGCCGGCAGGCCTTATAAGGTCTTTTCTCTTACTGACAGCAGAGGCTTCGGCCACTGTCATTCGAACACCACCAGACGCCGTATGGAGTGTCACTGTTGATGTATTTATGAATATTTATGATTGAATCTACCACCAATCAGCTTTCGATATGCCGCTCATAAATTAAAGGAGGTTGTTATGTCTACCTGAGGTGAGCGGACCAATCGTGGGAGGGCTTTAAAGCTGAGGTGCCGGCGCACTGTTACGCTATTGGACACCAGGTTAAGCGGCTGACCAATCAGCGCCCAGTACCCTTGACAGGTTGCTTGCAAGTGGGCGGAGCCTATGATATTTACGCAGAAACGGGCCTCCGAGCCTATATCTAGCCGACAATTGATCATGTGAGCGTCTTGGCAATCTACATAATTTTTCGAGGCAATTATTGCATTTGCTGCACGAAGAATGGCTCTGAAACACGCCATTACTTATATCAGAGGCATCCCATGTTGCCTTACTCTCTCCTTTCCCAAACTAGGCCCCCGGCCCCCACCACCCGCCCGATCTCTCTCTCTCTCTCTCTCTCTCTCTCTCTCTCTCTCTCTCGGCTCTATCCCTTCACACGTACGGTATCCTCCCTCGCTCCTCGCAAGGCCCATTGCAAGCCAACAAACGAACGCACTTCCCAGCATAATCAATGCAAGGAGCGGCGGGCGATTACCGCTGGCCCGATTCACAACGGCGAATGAAGCAATAATCTGATCAGTGAAGAGGTCGCAAAAGACTGCTCTTTCGAATGCGGAGAAACAGCAGCAGCTGTCTCGGCCGACAATCAGGAAGGAGGTAGTCGGAAACAGCTCTCCCAGAAATCGTCTTTCCCGCGTCTTGGAAAAGAGCGACAGAACGGCCAAAGGCTCGTCCATTCTGAGTCAGAGCTCCACAGCTGCGAAAACTTACGATGGAGAATTCATTGCCAATACCAAATCATATATGAAAGGATGAACTCACTGATCATTCGCTCAAAGTTCAAAGAAGTCATGTCCCCTCGATGACATTTTCAGCAGCGAGAGATTCAGACTAATGAGGATAAATCGACGTTTAGCTCCCTCAGAGGTAAAATGGCATAAATAGCAGGGCTGTTCTTCACTCAAAGACGAGTTGTAAAAAACATCTGTGATAATGGAAAAAGGCAACTGAGAAACTGTCGGGGTAATTTCATTTCGCCTCTAATTAAGTAACTGACCTTATATGATAAAGGCACATGATTTTATATATGCATACACACACACACACACACACACACACACACACATATATATATATATATATATATATATATATATATATATATATATATATGTATATATATATATATAATACACAGGCACACACCTAATAATATATACATCGAGCCCTTTAATATCTAATTCGCTCTGCCTCAGAATTAATATATTTTCATATATGTTAACTGAAGGGGAATTTTTAGTCGATAAGAGATTTGTCGGTGTGGTTTAAAGCTTCACAGTGTGTCCTGGATTTGCTGAGTTCAATGGTTCGCTCCATTGAGCTCTTATCGACTGAAAAATTCCCCTTCGGTTAACATATATGAAAATATATCAATTCCGAGGTAATGGATATTAAAGGACAGTTGTAGCTCGTTGTATGTATATGAATCACGGTAATGTGATATGACTCATATAATGGCTATGTGTGGGCAAAATCACTACAACGTTACGGAGGTCGAGGTGGGTTGATGCCGACTCCAAAACAATGAACTCCTGAGAGCGACAGGTATTTGTAGTTGAGAGGCGGCATAAACTTATGCCCTCTTGTGGTGGCGGTGTGGTTTAAAGTTTCCCTGTGCGTCCTGGATTTGTTGGGTTCGATGGTTCGCGCCCCTGAGCGGACAAATCTCTTGTCGACTAAAAAACTCCCCTTCGGTTAACATATATGAAAATATATTAATTCCGAGGTAGAGCGAATTAGTATTAAAGGACATTTGTAGCTCGATGCATGTATATGAATCACAGTAATGTGATATGACTCACATTATAGTATATATGTATACATAGTATATATATATATATATATATATTATATATATATAATATATATATATATATATATATATATATATATATTGCGTCATGACATTGGACTAAGTGGTTTTAACTCTAACATTTCTCATTCATATATTAGGATGAGGTAGCTAGACCCATGATCTTCTCCATGCCACTTGTGATCCACTGCAGTCGACTGACCACCAGTTTCTTAATTGATTTATTGGATCAAAAGAGTGCGCCCATAATGTTCGCCTTGATAGTAAGCTGAATCCTTAGTAGTAAATAGACAGTGAAACTCATGTATATCCAGTAGGAAAAGAGCTTTGAAAATATTTAGGTAAATGAATGTCAAAAAAAGCGAAGACTTGAGAACAGAACAGCATAAATGGGAATTCTTAAGGAATGATGCTGGTCATGGTAACATAAGGAGGCACAAAGGAAGGAGAAGGATGGAGAAGGAATGGTGAGTCAAGAACCAGTTGAGATGGTGAACGTCAAAAGGAGATTCTCTGAACTCAAGTGTAACTACACAAGAGATGATTGAGTAGCTGAATATTGAAGGGTGAGGAAGGTAAAAGTGAGAAACGAAGAACTGTAGGTAGGGTTGATGTCAAATAATCGCTTCAAGGCAAAGAGAATTCTGAAATGAGATGAGCAGATTATAAGGGAAAGGTCAGTGAGCAAATAGAATTTCAGAGTCATACCTACGAAAGGGATGGGGGCTGTCCGAATGACTGCTGTCAAAGTAGATGGATAGGATAATGAGTGCTTGGAAGAGGGGATTCCTGGAAAGGATAGTAAATGCTTGGAAGAGGGGTTACCTGGAGAGGATAGTAAATGCCTGGAAAAGGGGTTAACTGGAGAGGATAGTAAATGCTTGGAAGAGGGTTTCCTGAGAAGGATGTAAACGCTTGGCAAGGTTTCCTGGAGAGGATAGTAATGCTTGGAAGAGGGGTTTCCCTGGAGATGAGAGTAAATGCTTGGAGAGGGGTTTCCTGGAGAGGATAGTAACGCTTGGAAAGAGGGTTTCCTGGAGAGGATAGTAAATGCTTGGAAGAGGGGTTTCCTGGAGAGGATAGTAAATGCTTGGAAGAGGGGTTTCCTGGAGAGGATAGTAAATGCTTGGAAGAGGGGTTACCTGGAGAGGATAGTAAATGCTTGGAAGAGGTTTCCTGTAAGGATAGTAAATGCTTGGAAAGGGGTTTCCTGGAGGGATAGTAAATTCTTGGAATAGGTGTTTCCTGTAGAGGAATAGTAATGCTTGGAAGAGGGTTTTCCTGTAGAGGATAGTAATGCTTGGAAAGGGTTTCCTGGAGAGGATAGTAAATGCTTGGAAGAGGGGGTATCCTGTAAGAGGATAGAAATGCTTGGAAGAGGGGTTACCTGGAGGGATAGTAAATGCTTTGGAAGAGGGGTTTCCATTAGAGGAAGTAAATGCTTGGAAGAGGGGGTTTTCCTGGAGAGGATAGTACCTGCTTGGAAGAGGGGTTATCCTGTAGAGGATAGTAATGCTTGGAAGATGGGTTTTCCTAGGAGAGGATAGTAATAGCTTTGAAGAGTGGTTTCCTGGAGAGGAATAAATAAGGCTTGGAAGAGGGGTATCCTGTAGAGGATTAAATGCTTGGAAGAGTGGGTTTTCCTGGAGAGGATAGTAATGCGTGGAAGAGGGTATCCCTGTAGAGGTAGTAAATGCTTGAAGAGGGTTTTCCTGCAGAGGATGTAATGCTTGGAATAGGGGTTTCCTGGAGAGGAGTAAATGCGTGGAAAGGGGTTTCCTGTAGAGATAGTAAATGCTTATAAGAGGGGTATCCTTGTAGAGGATAGTAAATGCTTGGAAGAGGGGTTACCTGTAGGAGGATAAGTAAATGCTTGTAAGAGGGGTTTCCCTGGAGAGGATAGTAAATGCTTGGAGAGGGGTTTCCTGGAGAGGATAGTAAATGCTTGGAAAGGGGTTTCCTGGAGAGGATAGTAATGCTTAGAAGAGGGGTTTCCTGGAGAGGATATAATGCTTGAAGATGGGTTCCTGTAGGAGGATAGTAAATGCTTGGACAGATGGGTTTCATGGAGCAGGATATTAAATCTTGAAGAGGGGTTTTCCTGTAGAGGATAGTAACTGCTTGGAAGAGGGTTTCCTGTAGAGGTCGTAATGCTTGGAAGAGGAGTTACCTGTAGAGGATAGTACATGCTTGGAAAAGGGGTTACCTGTAGAGGATCTGTAAATGCTAGAAGGGGGTTTCTGGAGAAGGATAAGTAAATGCTTGGCAGAAGGGGTATCCTGTAGAGGATAGTAATGCTTGGAAGAGGGGTTTCCCTGGAGAGGATAGTAAATGCTTGGAAGGAGGTGGTTCCTGAGAGGATAGTAATGCTTGGAAGAGGGGTTACCTGGAGAGGATATAAATGCTTAGAAGAGGGGTTTCCTGGAGAGGATAGTAAATGCTTTGAAGAGTGTTTCCTGGAGAGGATAGTAAATGCGTGGAAGAGGGGTTTCCTGGAGAAGGATAAAGTTTTAAAAAAATGCTTGAGAGGGGTTTTTCCTGTAGGGATAGTATATGCTTGGGAGAGGGGTTTCCTAGAGAGGAGTAGTAAAATGCTTTGGAAGAGGGGGTTCCTGGAGAGGATAGTAATGCTTGGAAGAGGGGTTTCCTGGAGAGGATAGTATGCTTGGAAGAGGGTTTTTCCTGGAGAAAAAAAAAAAAGGGGGGAAAAAACATAGTAAATGCTTGGAAAGGGGTTACCTGTAAGGATAGTAAATGCTTGGAAGAGGGGTTTTCCTGGAGAGGCTAGTAAATGGCTTGGAAGAGGGGTTACCTTGAGAGGATAGTAAATGCTGGAAGAGGGGTTTACCTGTAGAGGATAGTACATGCTTGGAAGGGGGTTTCCTGTAGAGGATAGTAATGCTTAGGAGAGGGGTTTCCTGGAGAGGATAGTAAATGCTTGGAAAGAAGGGGAGTTACCTGCAGAGGATCGGTAAATGCTTGGAAGCGGAGGTTTACCTGTAGAGGATATTAAATGCTGGAGAGGGGTTCCTGTAGGGATGTAATGCTTGGAAGAGGGGTTACCTGAGAGGATTAGTAAATGCTTGTAAGAGGGTTACCTGTCGACGAGATAGTAAATGCTTGAAGTAGGGTTTCCTGGAGAGGATAGTAATGCTTGGAAAGGGTTTTCCTGTAGAGGATAGTAAATGCTTGGAAGGGGTTTTCCTGAGAGGATAGTGAGTGCTTGGAAGAGGGGTACCTGTAGGGATAGTAATGCTTGGAAGAGGGGTTTCTCCCTGTAAAGGATAGTCACTGCTTGGAAGAGGGGTTTCCTGAGAGGATAAAAATGCTTGGAGAGGGTTTCCTTTCCGGAGAGGATAGTAAATGGTTGGAAGAGGGGTTTCCTGGAGAGGATAGTAAAATGTTGGGAAGAGGGGTTTTCCTTTAGAGTATGTAAATGCTTTGAGAGGGTTTCCTTGGAGAGGATATAAAATGCTTGGGGGTGAAGGAGAGGGGGTTTCCTGGGAGAGGATAGTAAATGTTGTAAGAGGGGTTTCCTGGGAGGATAGTAAAGTTTTGGAGAGAAGGGTTTCGCTGGAGAGGCTAGTCAATGTTTGGAAAGGGGTTTCCTGGAGATGATTAGTAATCCTTATAAGAGGGTTTACCTGTAGAGGATAGTAAATGCTTGGAAGAGGGTTTTGTGAGAGGATAGTAAATGCTTGGAAGGGGTATCCTGGAGAGGATAGCAAATGGCTTTGGAAGAGGGGTTTCCTGTAGAGGATAGTAACTGCTTGGAGAGGGTATTCCTGGAGAGGATAGTGGAGTGGCTTGGAAGAGGGTTACCTGGAGAGAATAGTAATGATTGAAGAGGGGTTTCTGTAGAGGATGTAAATGCTTGGAAGAGGGGTTTTCCTGAGAGGATATTACATGCCTTGGAAGAGGGGTTTACCTGGAGAGGTAGTACATGTTTGGAATAGGGGTTTCCTGGAGAGGAATAAATGCTTGAAAGGGGTTACCTGTAGAGGATAGGTAATGCTTGGAAGAGGGGTTTTGTGTGAGAGGATAGTAAATGCTTGGAAGGGGGGTTACTGGTGGAGGTAGTAAAATGCTTGGAAGAGGGTTACCTGGAGAGGAATAGTAAATGCTTGAAGAGGGTTATCCTGTAGGGTAGTAAATGCTTGGAAGAGGGTTTCCTTGACAGGAATAGTAACTTGCTTGAAGAGGTGTTAACTGGAGATGATGTAACTGCCTGGAAGAGGGGTTTCTGAGAAGATGTAAATGCTTAGAAAGAGGGGTTTCCTGGAGAGGCTAGTAAATGCTTGGAAAGGGTTACCTGTAGAGGTAGTAAATGCTTGAATGAGGGGTTACCTGTAGAAGGATAGTAAATGCTTGGACGGGGTTTTACCTGTAGAAGGATAAGTAATGCTTTGAAGAGGGGTTACCTGTAGAGGATAGTAAATGCTTTGGAAGAGGGTCATCCTGTAGAGGATAGTAAATGCTTGGAAGAGGGGTTTCTGTAGAGGATAGTCAATGCTTGGAAGAGGGTTCCTGTAGAGATAGTAAATGCTTTCGAAAGGGGTTTCCTGTAGAAGGATAGTAAATGCTTGGAGAGGGGTATCCTGGTATAGGATAGTAAAATGCTTGGAAGCGGGGTTTCCTGTAGAGGATAGTAAATGCTTGAAGATGGGTTCCCTGGAGAGGATAAGTGAGTGCTGGAGAGGGGTTCCTGAGAGGGATAGTAAATGCTTTGGAGAGGGGTTTCCTGTGAGGATAGTAATGTTTGGAAGAAGGGGGTTTCCTATGGAGAGGATAGTACATTCTTGAAGGAGGGTTACCTGTAAGAGCATGTAAATGCTTGGAGAGGGATTTTTCCTGTAGAGGATAGTAAAATGCTTGGAAGAGGGGTTTCCTGTAGAGGATAGTAAATGCTGAAGAGTGGTTTCCTGGGAGGTAGTACTCTTGAAGAGTGGGTTTATACCATGTAGAGATATCATGCTTGGAAAGAGGGGTTTCCTGGGAGGATAGATAAATGCTTTGGAAGATTGGTTTCCTGGAGAGGATAGAAATGCTTGGAAGAGAGGTTTCCTGGAGAGGCTATAACTGCTTGAAGGACGGTTACCTGTAGAGGATGTAAATTGCTTGGAGGAGGGTTTTACCTGAGAGGATATAAATGCTTGAAGGAGGGGTTTCTGATATAGGATAGTAATGCTTGGAAAAGTAGGTTTCCTGGAGACGATATTAAATTCTTGGAAGTGAGGTTTTCTGGAGAGGATAGTAAATGCTTGAGAGTAGGGGTTCCTGTAAGGATATAAATTGCTTGAAGAGGGGTTTCCTGTAGGAGATAGTAAATGCGTTGAAGAGTGGTTTCCTGGGAGGATAGTAAATGCTTGGAAGGAGGTTTTCCTGGGAGGATAGTAAATGCTTGGAAAGAGGTTTCCTGGAGAGGATAGTGATGCTTGGAAGAGGGGTTTCCTGGAGCAGAGGATAGTAAATGCTTGGAAGAGGTTTTCCTGTAAGAGATCGTAAATGCTTGAAGAGGGGTTTTCCTGTAGAGTGATAGTAAATGCTTGGAAGCGGGTTACCTGGAGAGGATAGTAAATGCTTGGAAGAGGGGTTTGCCTGTAAGGGATAGGAATCTTGGAAGAGGGGTTTCCCTTAGAAAGGATAGTAATGCTTTGAAGAGGGGTTTCCTGTAAGGATAGTAATGCTTGGAAGAGTGGTTTTCCTGGAGAGATAGTAAATGACTTGGAAGAACGGTTCCTGGAGAGGATAGTGAGTGATTGGAAGAGGTTTTCATGGAGAGGATCTAGTAATTGCTTGGAAGAGGCGTTTCCTGGAGAGGATATTAAATGCTTGGAAGAGGGGTTTCCTGGAGAAGGATAGGAAATGCTTGGAGGAGGGTTTCCTGGAAGAGGATAGTAAATGCTTGGAAAGGGGGGAGGGGAGGGTTTTTCCTCGAGAGATAGTAAATGCTTGAGAGGGGTTTCCTGGAAAGGATAGTAACTGCTTGGAAGAAAGGTTTCCTCAGAGGATATATGCTTGGAGAGAGTTCCTCGAAGGATAGTAAATTCTTGGAGGAGGGGTTTTCCTGGAGAGGATAGTAATGCCTTGTAAGAGGGTTTCCTCGACTGTATAGTAACTGCATTGAGGACGTGGTGTTTCCTGGAGAGGATAGTAATGTTTGGAAGAGAGGTTTCCTCGAGAGGATAGTAAATGCTTTGAATAGGGGTTTCCTGGAGAGGAAGTAAATGCTTGAAGAGGCTTTCCTGGAGAGGATAGTAAATGCTGGAAGAGGGGTTTCCTGGAGAGGAAGTAATGCTTGAAGAGGTGTTTCCTGAGAGGATAGTAAATGCCTGGCAAGAGGGGTTTCCTGGAAAGGATATTTAATGCTTGGAAGATGGTTCCTGAGAGGATAGTAAATGCTTGGAAAGGGGTTTCCTGAGTGCTAGTAGAATCTTGGAAGAGGGGTTTCCTGGAGAGGATAAGTAATGCTTGGATGAGTGAGTTTCCTGGAGAGATAGTAATGCTTGGAAGAGGGGTTTTCTCGGAGGATATAAATGCTTGCAAGAGGAGTTTTTCCTGGAGAGGATAGTAAATGCTTGGAAAGAGGGGTTTCCTGTCGAGGATAGTAAATGCTTATAAGGATGGGTTTTCCTGGGGAGGATAGTAAATGCTTGGAAGAGAGGTTTCCTGGGCGGATAGTAAATGCTTGGAGAGGGTTTCTGGCGAGGATTCGTAAATGCTTGAAGCGAGGTTACTCTGGAGAGGATAGTAATGCTTTGGGAGAAGGGTTTCCTGGAGAAATAGTAATGCTTGGAAGAGGGGTTTCCTGGAGAGGGATAGTAAATGCTTTGGAGATGGGTTCCTGGAGAGGATAGTATGCTTTGGAAGAGGGGTTTCCTGGGGGTGATTAGTCTGCTTGGAAAGAAGGGGTTTCCTGGCGAGGAAATATAAATGCTTTGAAAGGTTACTGGACAGGATAGTAATTTTCCGGAAGAGGGTTTCCTGGAGAGGAAATCGTAAATGCTTGGAAGAGGGGTTTCCCCTGGAGAATATAGTAACTTTTGGAAAGGGGTTTCCTGGAGGGATAGTAAATGCTGGAAGAAGGGTTTACCTGGAGACCTTACCTTACATACCTTACCTTACAGACCTTACATCTTGTTCGGGTTGCCCCGGTCCCTCAGTGTGAGCACCTCTAAATGTCTCCAGAGAGTTGCTAGTACATCTTCCGGTATATTTTGGCATCTTCCCAATCTTGATTGGTCCTGGGGTGTAGTTTTAGATATTTGTCGAGCTTCTTCTTAACCACATCTACGCTCTCTCCTGAGTATAATTCCTCATATGCAGCTGGCAACGCATTGATAGACGCTTCATTATCGATGCTGGTGCGTAGTGGATTAATGTCCTGTGTGCTTTCCTTATTTTTTCTGGTTATAGTTTTGGGCATTATTAGTCTACCTCTGCTTGAAGGTGGGTTCCTGTAAGGATAGTAAATGCTTGAAGAGTGTTTTCCTGGAGGTAGTAAATGCTTGAAGAGAGTTTCCCTGGAGAGATAGTAATGCTTGGAAGAGAGGTTTCCTGGAGAGGATAGTGAGTGTTTGGAATGAGGGGTTTTCCTGAGAGGATAGTAAATGCGTGGAGAGGGTTTCCTGATAGAGGTAGTAAGATGCTTGGAAGAGGGGTTTCCTGTAGAGGATAGTAAACTGCTTTTGGAAGGGTTACCTGGAAGGTATAAATGCTTGGAAGAGGGTTCCTGTAGAGGATAGTAATGCTTGGAGGAAGAGGGTTTCCTTTGGCATAGTAAATGCTGGAAGAGGGTTTCCCTGTAGAGGATAGTAAATGCTTGGAGATGGTTTTTCCTGGAGAGAGAGTAATTCTTGGGAAGAAAGGTTTCCGTGGAGAGGATAGTGAGTGCTTGGAAGAGGGTTTCATGGATAGGATAGTAAAATGCTTGTAGAGGGGTTTTCCTGGAGAGGATATTGAGTAAATGCTTGGAGAGGGGTTTCCCTGAGAAGATAGTAAATGCTTGGAGGAGGGTTTCCTGGAGAGGATGAGTAATGCTATGGCATAGGGGTTTCCTCGAGCGTTAGTACTGCTGGAGGAGGGGTTTCCTGAGAGGATATTACATGCTTGGAAGAGATGTTTCCTCGAGAGGATAGTAAATGCTTGGAAGAGAGGTTTCCTCAAAGGATCGTACATGCTTGGAGGAGGGGTTTTTCCTGAAGAGGATAGTCATGCTTGTAAGAGGGGTTTCCTCTGAGAGGATAGTAATGCGTGGATGAGGGGTTTCCTGGAGAGATAGTAAATGTTTGGAAGAGAGGGTTTCCTCAGAGGATAGTAATTGCTTAGGGAGAGGGGTTTTCCTTGAGAGGATAGTAAAAATGCTTGGAAGAGGCGTTTCCTGGAGAGGATAGTAAATGCTTGAAGAGGGTTTCTGGAAGGATAGTAAATGCTTGGAAGAGGGGTTACCTGGAGAGGATAGTAATGCTTGGAAGAGGGGTTACCTTAGAGGATGTAATGCTTGGCAGAGTGGTATCCTGTAGAGGATAGTAAATGCTTTGGAAGACAGGGATTTCCTGTATAGGATAGTAAATGCTGAAGAGGGGATATCCTGTAGAGGTCGTAAAATGCTTTTCGAGAGGGGTTTCCTGAGAGGATAGTAAATGCGGAAGAGGGGTATTCCTGTTAGAGGATATTAAATGCTTGAGAGGGGTTTTCCTGTATGGATATAAATGCCTTGGAAGAGGGGTTTTCCTGGAGAGGATTAGTGATGCTTGGAAGAGGGTTACCTTTAGAGGATAGTGGTGACTTGAAGAGGGGTTTCCTGGGAGGATAGTAATGCTTTGGAAGAGGGTTTCCTGTAGAGTTAGTAATGTTTGGAAGATGGGTTTCCTGGAGGGAGAGTATGCTTGAAGGAGGTTACCTGTAGAGGATGTAGTAATCTGGAAGAGGGGATTTCCTGTAGAGGATAGTAATGCTTGGAAGAGGGGTTTCCTGGGAGAGGATAGTCATGCTTGGAGGAGGGGTTTTCTGGAGAGGATGTAAATGCTTGGAAGAGGGTTCCTCGAGAGGATAGTAAAATGCTTGGAGGAGAGGGTTTCTGGAGAGGATAGTAAATGCTTGGAAGAGAGGTTTCCTCGATATGATAGAAAATGCCTGTGGAGAGAGGTTTCCTCGAAGGATAGTAAATGCTTGGAGGAGGGGTTTCCTGGAGAGGATAGTAATGCTTGTAAGAGGGGTTTTTCCTCCTCCGAGAGGATAGTAAATGCATGGGGGAGGGGTTTCCTGGAGAGGATAGTACATGTTTGGAAGAGAGTTTCCTCTAGAGGATAGTAATTGGGGCCCTTGGAAGAGGGTGTCCTGGAGAGTCTAGTAATGCGTGGAAGAGGTGGGTTTTCCTGGAGAGGATAGTATCTTGGGAAGAGGGGTTTCCTGGAGAGGATAGTAAATGCTTGGAGAGGTGTTTCCTGGATAGGATAGTAAAATGCTTGGAAACGGGTTTCCTGGAAAAGGATAGTAAAATGCTTGAAGAGGGGTTTCCTGAAGGATAGTAAATGCTTGGAAAGAGGGGTTTCTGGAGAGGGATAAGTAAATGCTTGGAAGAGGGGTTTTCCTGGAGAGGATGTAATGCTTTGGGAAAGGGTTTCCTGAGGAGGATAGTAAATGCTTTGGAGAGGGGTTTTCCTCGAGAGGATAAGTAAGATGCTTGGAAGAGGAGTTTCTGGAGTATGTAGTGAAATGCTTGGAAGAGGGGTTTTCCTGAGATGATAGTAAATCTTTATAGGATTAGTTTCCTGTGGAGGATCGTAATGCTTGGAATAGAGTGTCTGGAGGATAGTAATTGCTTGGAAGAGGGGTTTCCTGGAGAGATAGTAAATGCTTGGAAGAGAGGTTCCTGGATCGGATATAAATGCTTGGGAGAAGGGTTTCCTGGAGAAGATAGTAATTCTATGGAAGAGGGTTTCCTGGAAGAGGATAGTAAATGCTTGAAGAGGGGTTTCCTGGAGCGGATAGTAAAATGCTTTGAGAGGGTTTCCTGGAGGTGATAGTCATGCTGTGGAAGAGGGGGTTTCCTGAGAGGATAGTAATGCTTGGAAGAAGGGTTACCTGGACAGATAGTAAATTTTCGAAGAGGGGTTTTCCTGGAGAGGATAGTAAATGCTTGGAAGAGGGGTTTCCTGGATAAATAGTAAATGTTTGGAAGAGGGGTTTTCCTGGAGGGAGCATAGTAATGCTTGAAGAAGGGTTACCATGGAGACCTTACCTACATACCTTACCTTACGACCTTACATCTTGTTCGGGTGCCTCCAGGTCCCTCAGTGTGAGGCACCTCTAATGTCTACCATAGAGTTGCTAGTACTCTTCCGGTATTTTTGCATCTTCCAATCTTGGTGTCTGGGATGTAGTTTAGGATATTTGTCGAGCCTTTTCTTTAACACATCTACGTCATCGTCCTTATCTATTCCTCAGATGAGCTGCGCACACTCGCATTGAATAGACGCTTCATTATGATGCATGTGCGTAGGTGGATTAATGTCCTGTTGCTTTCCTTATTTGTTTCCTGTTTAGTTTTGGGCTATATTAATCACATCGTTCTTAGGAGGGGTTTTCCTGTAGAGGAATAGTAAATTCTTTGAAGAGTGGTTTCCTGGAGAGGATAGTAACTGCTTGAGGAGAGTTTCCTGGAAGGATAGTAAATGCTTGGAAGAAGGTTTCCTGGAGTAGATAGTGAGGTGCTTGGAAGAGGGGTTTCTGGAGAGGGATCGTAATGCTTGGAAGAGGGGTTTCCTGTAGAGATAGTAAATGCGTGGAAGGGGTTTCCTGTAGAGGAGGGTACATGCTTGGAGAGGGGTTACCTGGAGAGGATAGTAAATGCTTGGAAGAGGGGTTTCCTGTAGAGGATAGTAATCTTTGACGAGGGTTTCTGTAGAGTAGTAGAATGCGTGGAAGGGAGGGGTTTCCTTTGAGGAGAGTAAATGCTTGGAAGAGTGTTTCCTGGAGAGATCGTAATGCTTTGGAAGAAGGTTTCCTGGAGAATGGATAGTGAGTGCTTGAAGAGGTTTCATGGAGAGGATAGTAAATGCCTTGGAAGAGGGGTTTCTGGAAGGATAGTAATGCTTGGAAGGGGTTCCTGGAGAAGATATTAAAGCTGGGAGTAGGGGTTTCACTGAGAGGATTAGTAAATCTGAAGAGGGTTTTCCTCGAGCGGGATAGTAAATGCTTGAGGAGGGGTTCCTGGAGAGGATATTAATGCTTGAAAGATGTTTCCTCGAGAGGATAGTAAATGCTTGGAAGAGCAGGTTGCCTCGAAAGGATAGTAAATGCTTGAGGAGGGGTTTCCTGGAGAGGATAGTAATGCTTGTAAGAGGGGTTTCCTCGAGGATGGTAAATGCGTGGAGGAGGGGTTTCCTGGAGAGGATAGTAAATGTTTTGGAAGAGAGGTTTCTCGAGAGATAGTAAATCTTGGAAGAGGGGTTTCCTGGAGAGGATCGTAAATGCTTGGAATAGGCGTTTCCTGGAGAGGATAATTAAATCTTGGAGAGAAGGGGTTCATCCTGAGAGAGTAGTAATGCTTGGAAATAGGGGTTTACCTGAGAGGATAGTAACTTGCTTGGAAGAGGGGTTACCTGTGAGGATAAGTAAATGCTTGGAAGAGGGGTATCCTTTAGAGGATCGTAAATGCTTGGATAGGGGTTTCCCTGTAGAGGATAGTAAAATGCTTGGAAGAGGGGTATCCTGAGAGGATAGTAAATGCTTCGAAGAGGGGTTTCCTGTAGAGATAGTAAATGCTTGGAAGAGGGGTATCCTGTAGAGGTAGTAATCTTGGAAGAGGGTTTACCTGTAGAGATAGTAAATGCCTTGGAAGAGAGGGTTCCCTGAGAGGATAGTGAGTCTTGGCATAAAGGGGTTACCTGGGAGAGGATAAGTGAGTGCTTGGAAGGGTTTCGGGAGAGGATAGTAAATGCTTTGAAGAGGGGTTTCCTGTAAGAGTATAGTAAATGTTTTGGAGAGGGGTTTCCTGGAGGATATAAATGCTTTGAAGGAGGGGTTTACCTGATATAGGATAGTAAATGCTTGAGAGGGGTTTCCTGTAGAGGGATAGGAAATGCTTGGAAGAGGGGTTTTCCTTAGAGGATGTAAATGCTTGAAATTGCATTTTCCTGGAGAGGATAGTAAATGCTTGAGGAGGGGTTACCTTTGAGGATTTATGCTTGGACGAGGGTTTTCCTGGAGAGGATAGTAAATGCTTGGAAGAGTCGTTTCCTTCCTGGATAAGGATAGTAAATGCGTGGAAGAAGATGTTTCTCTGGGAGTATAGTAATGCTTGAAGGAGGGGTTACCTGTAGAGGAATGTAAATGCTTGAAGGAGGGGGTACCTGTAGAGGATGTAAATGATTGAAGGCAGGGGTTTTCCTGGAGATGATAGTACATGCTTGGAAAGTGGTTTCCTGGAGAGGATAGTAAATCTTGGAGAGAAGGTCCTGGAGAGGATTAGTAAATGCTTGAAGGAGGGGTTACCTGTAGAGGATAGTAAATGCTTGAAGGAGGGGTTACCTGTAGAGGATAGTAAATGCTTGAAGGAGGGGTTTCCTGGAGAGGATAGTAAATGCTTGGAAAAAGAGGTTTCCTGAGAGGATAGTAAATGCTTGGAAGAGGGGTTTCCTGGAGAGGATAGTAAATGCTTGGAAGAGGGGTTTCCTGGAGAGGATAGTAAATGCTTGGAAGAGGGGTTTCCTGGAGAGGATAGTAAATGCTTGGAAGAGGGGTTTCCTGGAGAAGATAGTAAATGCTTAGAAGAGGGGTTTCCTGGAGAGGATAGTAAATGCTTGGAAGAGGGGTTTCTGGAGAGGATAGTAAATGCTTGGAAGAGGGGTTTCCTGGAGAGGATAGTAAATTGCTTGGAAGAGGGTTTCCTGGAGAGGATAGTAAATGCTTGGAAGAGGGGTTTCCTGGAGAGGATAGTAAATGCTTGGAAGAGGAGTTTCCTGAGGATAGTAAATGCTTTGGAAGAGGGGTTTCCTGGAGAGGATAGTAAATGCTTATAGGATGGGTTTCCTGGGGAGGATAGTAAATGCTTGGAAGAGAGGTTTCCTGGAGAGGATAGTAAATGCTTGGAAGAGGGGTTTCCTGGAGAGGATAGTAAATGCTTGGAAGAGAGGTTACCTGGAGAGGATAGTAAATGCTTGGAAAAGGGGTTTCCTGGAGAGGATAGTAAATGCTTGGAAGAGGGGTTTCCTGGAGAGGATAGTAAATGCTTGGAAGAGGGGTTTCCTGGAGAGGATAGTAAATGCTTGGAAGAGGGGTTTCCTGGAGGGGATAGTCAATGCTTGGAAGAGGGGTTTCCTGGAGAGGATAGTAAATGCTTGGAAGAAGGGTTTACCTGGACAGGCCATAAGTAAATTTTCGGAAGAGGGGTTTCCTGGAGAGGATAGTAAATGCTTGGAGATGGGGTTTCCTGGAGAATATAGTAAATGTTTTGGAGATTTTTGGGGTTTCCTGGAGAGGATAGTAAATGCTGGAAGAAGGTTACCTGGAGGTACCTTACTCCTTACATACCTTACCTTACAGACCTTACATCTTGTTCGGGTTTGCCCCAGGTCCCTCAGTGTGAGGCACCTCTAATATCTACCAGAGATTGCTAGTCCATCTTCCGGTATATTTTGCATCTTCCAATCTTGGATGGTCTGGGATGTAGTTTTAGATATTTGTCGAGCTTATTCTTAACACATCTACGCTCACTCCTGATATATTCCTCAGATGAGCTGGCAACGCATTGAATAGACGCTGCATTATCGATGCTGGTGCGTAGTGGATTAATGTCCTTTGTGCTTTCCTTATTTTTCCTGTTATAGTTTTGGGCATTATTAATCTACCTCTGCTTGAAGGAGGGGTTTCCTGTAGAGGATAGTAAATGCTTTGAAGAGTGGTTTCCTGGAGAGGATAGTAAATGCTTGGAAGAGAGGTTTCCTGGAGAGGATAGTAAATGCTTGGAAGAGAGGTTTCCTGGAGAGGATAGTGAGTGCTTGGAAGAGGGGTTTCCTGGAGAGGATAGTAAATGCTTGGAAGAGGGGTTTCCTGTAGAGGATAGTAAATGCTTGGAAGAGGGGTTTCCTGTAGAGGATAGTAAATGCTTGGAAGAGGGGTTACCTGGAGAGGATAGTAAATGCTTGGAAGAGGGGTTTCCTGTAGAGGATAGTAAATGCTTGGAAGAGGGGTTTCCTGTAGAGGATAGTAAATGCTTGGAAGAGGGGTTTCCTGTAGAGGATAGTAAATGCTTGGAAGAGTGGTTTCCTGGAGAGGATAGTAAATGCTTGGAAGAAAGGTTTCCTGGAGAGGATAGTGAGTGCTTGGAAGAGGGGTTTCCTGGAGAGGATAGTAAATGCTTGGAAGAGGGGTTTCCTGGAGAGGATAGTAAATGCTTGGAAGAGGGGTTTCCTGGAGAGGATAGTAAATGCTTGGAAGAGGGGTTTCCTGGAGAGGATAGTAAATGCTTGGAAGAGGGGTTTCCTCGAGAGGATAGTAAATGCTTGGAGGAGGGGTTTCCTGGAGAGGATAGTAAATGCTTGGAAGAGAGGTTTCCTCGAGAGGATAGTAAATGCTTGGAAGAGAGGTTTCCTCGAAAGGATAGTAAATGCTTGGAGGAGGGGTTTCCTGGAGAGGATAGTAAATGCTTGTAAGAGGGGTTTCCTCGAGAGGATAGTAAATGCTTGGAGGAGGGGTTTCCTGGAGAGGATAGTAAATGTTTGGAAGAGACCTCCTAGAGAGATAGTAAATGGCTTGGAAGAGGGGTTTCCTGGAGAGGATAGTGAATGCTTGGAAGAGGGGTTTCCTGGAGAGGATAGTAAATGCTTGGAAGAGGGGTTTCCTGGAGAGGATAGTAAATGCTTGGAAGAGGGGTTTCCTGGAGAGGATAGTAAATGCTTGGAAGAGGGGTTTCCTGGAAAGGATAGTAAATGCTTGGAAGAGGGGTTTCCTGGAGAGGATAGTAAATGCTTGGAAGAGGGGTTTCCTGGAGAGGATAGTAAATGCTTGGAAGAGGGGTTTCCTGGAGAGGATAGTAAATGCTTGGAAGAGGGGTTTCCTGGAGAGGATAGTAAATGCTTGGAAGAGGGGTTTCCTGGAGAGGATAGTAAATGCTTGGAAGAGGAGTTTCCTGGAGAGGATAGTAAATGCTTGGAAGAGGGGTTTCCTGGAGAGGATAGTAAATGCTTATAGGATGGGTTTCCTGGGGAGGATAGTAAATGCTTGGAAGAGAGGTTTCCTGGAGAGGATAGTAAATGCTTGGAAGAGGGGTTTCCTGGAGAGGATAGTAAATGCTTGGAAGAGAGGTTACCTGGAGAGGATAGTAAATGCTTGGGAGAAGGGTTTCCTGGAGAAGATAGTAAATGCTTGGAAGAGGGGTTTCCTGGAGAGGATAGTAAATGCTTGGAAGAGGGGTTTCCTGGAGAGGATAGTAAATGCTTGGAAGAGGGGTTTCCTGGAGGTGATAGTCAATGCTTGGAAGAGGGGTTTCCTGGAGAGGATAGTAAATGCTTGGAAGAAGGGTTACCTGGACAGGATAGTAAATTTTCGGAAGAGGGGTTTCCTGGAGAGGATAGTAAATGCTTGGAAGAGGGGTTTCCTGGAGAATATAGTAAATGTTTGGAAGAGGGGTTTCCTGGAGAGGATAGTAAATGCTTGGAAGAAGGGTTACCTGGAGACCTTACCTTACATACCTTACCTTACAGACCTTACATCTTGTTCGGGTTGCCCCAGGTCCCTCAGTGTGAGGCACCTCTAATGTCTACCAGAGAGTTGCTAGTACATCTTCCGGTATATTTTGCATCTTCCAATCTTGGATGGTCTGGGATGTAGTTTAGATATTTGTCGAGCTTATTCTTAAACACATCTACGCTCACTCCTGATATATTCCTCAGATGAGCTGGCAACGCATTGAATAGACGCTGCATTATCGATGCTGGTGCGTAGTGGATTAATGTCCTGTGTGCTTTAATTCCTTATTATTTTTCCTGTTATAGTTTTGGGCATTATTAATCTACCTCTGCTTGAAGGAGGGGTTTCCTGTAGAGGATAGTAAATGCTTTGAAGAGTGGTTTCCTGGAGAGGATAGTAAATGCTTGGAAGAGAGGTTTCCTGGAGAGATAGTAAATGCCTTTGGAGAGACAGGTTTCCTGGAGAGATAGTGAGTGCTTGGAGAGGGGTTTCCTGAGAGGATAGTAAATGCTTGGAAGAGGGGTTTCCTGTAGAGGATAGTAAATGCTTGGAAGAGGGGTTTCCTGTAGAGGATAGTAAATGCTTGGAAGAGGGGTTACCTGGAGAGGATAGTAAATGCTTGGAAGAGGGGTTTCCTGTAGAGGATAGTAAATGCTTGGAAGAGGGGTTTCCTGTAGAGGATAGTAAATGCTTGGAAGAGGGGTTTCCTGTAGAGGATAGTAAATGCTTGGAAGAGTGGTTTCCTGGAGAGGATAGTAAATGCTTGGAAGAAAGGTTTCCTGGAGAGGATAGTTGAGTGCTTGGAAGACGGTGAAATTTCATGGAGAGGATAGTAAAATGCTTGGAAGAGGGGTTTCCTGGAGGAGGAGTAAATGCTTGGGAAGAGGGGTTTTCCTGGAAGAGGATAGTAAATGCTCTGGAGGAGGGGTTGCTGGAGAGGCATAGTAATGCTTCAAGGAGGGGTTTTCCTCGAGAGGATATTAAAATGCTTGGAGGAGGGGTTTCCTGGAGAGGATAGTAAATGCTTGGAAGAGAGGTTTCCTCGAGAGGATAGTAAATGCTTGGAAGAGAGGTTTCCTCGAAAGGATAGTAAATGCTTGGAGGAGGGGTTTCCTGGAGAGGATAGTAAATGCTTGTAAGAGGGGTTTCCTCGAGAGGATAGTAAATGCTTGGAGGAGGGGTTTCCTGGAGAGGATAGTAAATGTTTGGAAGAGAGGTTTCCTCGAGAGGATAGTAAATGCTTGGAAGAGGGGTTTCCTGGAGAGGATAGTAAATGCTTGGAAGAGGCGTTTCCTGGAGAGGATAGTAAATGCTTGGAAGAGGGGTTTCCTGGAGAGGATAGTAAATAACGCTTGGAAGGAGATGGGTTTCCTGGGAGGAGGATAGTAAATGCTTGGAAAGACCTTTCCTGGAAAGGATAGTAAATGCTTGGAAGAGGGGTTTCCTGGAGAGGATAGTAAATGCTTGGAAGAGGGGTTTCCTGGAGAGGATAGTAAATGCTTGGAAGAGGGGTTTCCTGGAGAGGATAGTAAATGCTTGGAAGAGGGGTTTCCTGGAGAGGATAGTAAATGCTTGGAAGAGGGGTTTCCTCGAGAGGATAGTAAATGCTTGGAAGAGGAGTTTCCTGGAGAGGATAGTAAATGCTTGGAAGAGGGGTTTCCTGGAGAGGATAGTAAATGCTTATAGGATGGGTTTCCTGGGGAGGATAGTAAATGCTTGGAAGAGAGGTTTCCTGAGGGGAGTAGATAGTAAATGCTTGAGGAGGGGTTTCCTGGAGATAGATAGTAAATGCTTGGAAGAGAGGTTTACCTGGAGAGGATAGTAAATGCTTGGGGAAGAGAAGGGTTTCCTGGAGAGATAGTAAATGCTTGGAAGAGGGGTTTCTGGAGAGAGGATAGTAAATGCTTGGAAGGAGTAGGTTTCCTGGAGAGGATAGTAAATGCTTGGAAGAGGGGTTTCCTGGAGGGGATAGTCAATGCTTGGAAGAGGGGTTTCCTGGAGAGGATAGTAAATGCTTGGAAGAAGGGTTACCTGGACAGGATAGTAAATTTTCGGAAGAGGGGTTTCCTGGAGAGGATAGTAAATGCTTGGAAGAGGGGTTTCCTGGAGAATATAGTAAATGTTTGGAAGAGGGGTTTCCTGGAGAGGATAGTAAATGCTTGGAAGAAGGGTTACCTGGAGACCTTACCTTACATACCTTACCTTACAGACCTTACATCTTGTTCGGGTTGCCCCAGGTCCCTCAGTGTGA
>NC_061087.1:56135987-56158487 GCF_015104395.2 Macrobrachium nipponense
TATACATTATAGAATTAATGTGGGTAAGAGTAGAGCAAAGGCAATGAATGTAAATTTGCTTCAGAATTATAAAGAATGCCCCGTACCATGGCCACCGCCAGTGTTCGATGTGACAGTGTTACTGAGAAAAATTAGTTTTGAGAAAACGCAAGATGTGTTTTAGCATTTCAAACTTTTAATCAGAGATCAGAAAGCGGAAAAAGTAAGAGAAAAGGATAATGTGATAGCTAATAGCCTATCTAGAGTTTTCAGAATAAGTAGCCTAATGACTGTTTTCTGTTTTCGCACGGATGAGTGTGTGATTGGAGAAGCAAGCGTGTTTGATTGGATTAAAGCTTTATGCAGAATTGTTCCCCTGCTGTTTAATTCTTGTTTCTCTTCAGAAAAAAATAAAGTCAGTTGATTTTATTTTTTTCTCTTTTAGGGGGCCATGTAATGGTAATTGCTTTATAGCAAAGAAAGATAAAGGAAAGAAGAACGCATCTTTGAGAAGTTCTGTAGCACGGATGCTTTCGCGTGTGTGTTGGAAGCGCCTGTTCTCATTGATAGTTCTTGAATCGGCTCGGCAGGTGTTTTGAGGAACTTGACAGGCGCCGACGTGATGTGAGAAACGCCGCGATTTCTGATGCAATACCTCGTCTAGATACTTCTAAATCGTTCCGGTAATCTCTGGAGTCTATGACGTTTGCCGTAGCCTTCGTCCCCCAAATGCTGTATAAATACGACGGACGAAGTAGGAGAAGGCAGATCATCAGTTAGTCACAGAGTAAGAGATCATCAGTTATAGCCACAGATCAGATTATCAGTGAGAGATCAGCAGCAGAGATCATCAGAGTGAGATAAGAGAGGAACCAACGAAGGATCCGAGAGAAAAAGTCACTCGAGAGAGTTTGGTCGAATTCTGGGCAAGCCGTCTTCAGGAGTGGACGACCGAGTTATTTCGACGTTGAGCAAAACTTCAGAGAAGAAACGTTCTGCAAGAGGTTTAGAGAAGTTCCTGCCCTTCGAGTATCAAGAGTAGACATTATATTCTGCAATACGGAGGCAAGAAGGCGTCTACAATTAGAGTTCTCCTTTTGTGAAGCCATCGCTTCGAGTTACAAAGCTGGTTGGCAAGTACTTTCATTACCTCACTGTTCCCCCAGTTCATGCAGTGTAAGATTTTACCTCTTTTATGTAAATAGGAGACACCATTCTGCATTTATATTTGTTAGTAAGCTTGTAAATAACCCTTTGTTGTGTTAAAGTTTCTTTCTATATTCGTGTCCCCAGTTTCAACTGTTGGTGTTGAATTCTTTTTTGTTTATTTCATATCAAACCTGAAGCGGACTTCTCTCTGTTCGTAACAGTTTTCAGGAGAGGATAGTGAGTGCTTGGAAGAGGGGTTTCCTGGAGAGGATATGGATTGCTTGGAAGTGGGATTTCCTGAAGAGGATAGTGAGTGCTTGGAAGAGGGATTTCCTGAAGAGGATAGTGAGTGCTTGGAAGAGGGGTTTCCTGGAGAGGATATTGATTGCTTGGAAGGGGGTTTCCTGAAGAGGATAGTGAGTGCTTGGAAGAGGGGTTTCCTGGAGAGGATATTGATTGCTTGGAAGGGGGTTTCCTGAAGAGGTTAGAGAGTGCTTGGAAGAGGGGTTTCCTGGAGAGGATAGTGATTGCTTGGAAGAGAGGTATTTAGGAGAGGATAGTGAGTGCTTGGAAGATGATTTTCCTGGAGAGGATATTGATTGCTTGGAAGAGGGGTATTCAAGAGAGGATAGTGAATGCTTGGAAGAGGGATTTCCTGGAGAGGATATTGATTGCTTGGAAGATGGGGTTTCCTGAAGAGGATGGTGAGTGCTTGGAAGAGGGTTTTCCTGAAAGGGATAGCGAGTGCTTGGAAGAGGGTTTTCCTGGAGAGGATATTGATTGCTTGGAAGAGGGGTATTCAGGAGAGGATAGTGAGTGCTTGGAAGAGGGTATTCTGAAGAGGATAGTGAGTGCTTGGAAGAGGGGTTTCCTGAAGAGGATAGTGAGTGCTTGGAAGAGGGGTTTCCTGAAGAGGATAGTGAGTGCTTGGAAGAGAGGTATTCAGGAAAGAATAGTGAGTGCTTGGAGGGGTTTCCTGAAGAGGATATTGCTTGCTTGGGAGAGGGGTTTCCTGAAGAGGATATTGATTGCTTGGAAGAGGGGTATTCAGATGATTGTGAGTGCTGGAAGAGGGGTTTCGTGGAGAGTATAGTGTATGCTTGGAAGAGTGGTTTCCTTAAGAGGATTTTGAATGCTTGGAAGAGGGGTTTCCTGGTGATGATTTTGAGTGCTTGGAGGAGTGGTTTCCTTAAGAGTATTTTGAGTGCTTGGAAGATGGGTTTCCTGTTAGAGAGGATAGTGATTGCTTGGAAGAGGGGTATTCAGGAGAGGATAGTGAGAGCTTGGAAGAGGGGTTTCCTGTAGAGTATAGTGAATGCTTGGAAGAGGGGGTTTCCTGGGGAGGATAGTGAGTGCTTGGAATAGGGGTTTTATGGAGAGTATAGTGAAGGTTTGGAAGATGGGTTTCCTGGAGAGTATAGTGAATGCTTGGAAGAGGGGTATTCAGGAGAGTATAGTGAATGCTTGGAAGATGGGTTTCCTGGAGAGTATAGTGAGTCCCTGTAAGAGTGGTTTTCTAGAGATGATAGTAAGATTGCTTGGGAGAGGGGTTTCCTGGAGAGGATATAGAAAAGGCCGGTCGGAATGATAGGAGTGGAAATCACTGATGAAAATCATATCTTGTTTGTATAAATCACTATTCAGATTGTTTGGAAGACATGATAGTCCGGAAACAAAAATAAAAATGAAAAATATTGAGGTGATGGAGTTGCTCGTTTTTTGCTGGCCACTGCGTTTGATGATGAAACCGGTGCGTAGCGCAGAGAGAGGAACGGAAGTCTTCCCGGTAAAGACATGAGAGGAATAGTGATCGGGTGTGTCAGGGAAAATGGTAACGGTGATGACTACGAGTTACTGGGAAGAACACTATAAATGCATACTAAGAGGGTGCGTAGATTTTGTATTCTATGTAATGATATGCACTAAATTGTTTGATGCCAGAAGAGTAGGTACAGCAGTGTGGGTTGTGAGAAAGAAGGAAGAGGATGCGATTGTGAAGTACTGAGTCGGAAAGAGTTTGTGGTGTGAAGAAGGTGAGGGCGAATGTCATCACGAGTAAGGTTATGATGGGAAAATTAATGTAACCTAGGAAAATGGGCTAACGAATTTTTGTACAGATGAAGGTGATTGCTTTTGATAGATATATGACAGTCAAGCAAGGCAGCGGGGCCTCCACGAGAGTTTTTGAAATAAAAAAATGGTATAGAAAGTAAGAACTTCAGTTTCAAAAGGAATGTTGAATTAACTCTCCTTTAAGGAAGTATAGTGTAGCACCTTATTGTGCAGAGTAGAGGATCAGAAGACGAATGCTTTTAAAGATATGGCAGGCAATGTTAAACAGGTTAATTATAGGTAAAATTCCATAACTTTCTTTCATAATTCTTGGTCATGTTGAGAGATCTGAAGGAGAAAGATCGGTGAAAAGCGCGCAGTTTGCAAGGAGAAACTCTACTAAGACCATTTAAACTCTTCGCAGTGGATCTGAGGGATTTTGGACCTCTTTGTAGTTGATATCCGGGTAGTGAATATACAATATATATATATATATATATATATATAGATATAATATATATATATATATGTTGTATGTATATATATATACAAACGGCTATATTTATATATATATATATATATATATATATATATATATAAAAAGGGTCCAGGAATCCACCAAACATTTGGGAAGAATATTTTATTAGGTACGTTTCATACTACTTCAGAGTACATCTTCAGCCTGTAATTATAAATTGTGACAATTTAATTAACAGTAAAATAACACATTAAGACTAAAACATTATGATAATAAAGTTAATTAAAAAACATTTAAAACAAGCAATAGAATAAAAACTTTAAGAAATATGGAATAAAATTTATAGAAACATTTAAAACAATAATGAGAGGACAAGTACCCTAAGTGAAAGTAGAGAAGGGAATGATTTTGAAAACACAGTTCGGCCCAGATCTCAGTTATGCTAAATACAACGTGGCAGCAGCCACGTTTGCATTTAGAGAAGGAACCAGTCGTTTGATGTATAATGACTCAAGTGTCGTTAAGTAATTGTTGGGAGTGCTGTCAATGATTGAGAAATGTGTTTTATCAATATTAATTTTACTATTTTGGCGTGGTTACGATATTGATAATTCTGGATTTGTTATTCGTTGTCCGTTCTGTAGCTAACACCTAAGTGACTAGAATATCTCACTTTTAGTAACCGTTTGGTCGATCCGACGTAAATACCAGGACAACCCGGACAATTAAATTTATAAATGACGTCGGATCTCATGAACGGTGGTAGTTTTTCTTTGTGTGTAAAAAATGTGCCAATTTTTAATGGGTTGACAGGAATCAAGTTTAATTTTAAACAACCTATTTCACTTTCAATGATTTTCCTTATTCGCTCGCCTAATTTGTTTTTATATGTAAAAGGAATGGTACAGTACATAACTAGCTTCTTAACATCATAGGAAGGAACTTGCTCAGAAAAATTATTATTTAAAAATTCTATTTACTACATTATAAAAACATTTCACTGGATAAGAATTGTTAATAAAATACCTCTTTAAAAAATTCAATTTCTTCGTGAAATAAATGCCAATTTGAGGTGATATTTCATAGCTTCTAAAAACCAGGGGTTGAGATGGCATTAATTTTAAAATTCAAGAAACAAAAACTATAAAAATTATTACCCAAACCCGAAAATGTATGTTTCCTAAAAATGGTAGTGTTGAGTCTATCATTTTTCCTTAACAATCTTCAGATCTAAAAATGACAAGCAGTTATTACCTCGGTTTCCATAGTATAAAATTTATATTATGATGCTGGCTATTCACAAAATCCAAGAAGGCTTCACTTTGCCACTTATATTTAAATAATAAAAAAGTGTCATCAACATACCTTCGATAAAAAGTGTGGCTTAAAATTAGAAGGGCATTCTGTAAAAATTTTGATTCTAAAAAGTCCATAAAAAATATCTGCAAATATAGGGGCCAACGGGACCCCCATAGCCAAACCCTCGACCTGCGAGTACAATTTGGAATTAAAAGTAAAAAACTGAATCTTGCACTGCAAGATAAAAAAGTTCTAAAAGTTGTTTGAATAAAATTCTATCAAATCCATGGAAGCATGTGGTATTTAAAAAAACTTTGTCTAAAATAATCTCAATTGTTTCTTCTACTGGTATGTTTGTAAAAAGTGATTCAATGTCAAGACTTATCATGTAGAGATCTGAATCTGTCTGACAAATTAATTCCTGAAATTCGTAGCCATTTTTAACTGTGTTAACAGATGTGCAAATTCAGACAACAATTTGGCCACATATTTAGAGATGTTAAAGTTAGGACTTTTAATGGATGACACTATAGGGCGAATGGGAAAACCTCTTTATGTATTTTTGGTAGACCATACAGGGATACCGAAAGATGACCGGCCATGACAAAAGGTTATCATATGTTGTTTCATTAATGATTTTAGACTTTTTATTCTCTAAGAAATCTATTGATTCTGTCTTCTCGTTTAAAATATCTCAGAAAAACTTAAATCTAAATAATTTGAATTGATTTGTGGTCAGCTAGAATGTTGAGAAACTTTTCTATTGTAGTCGTGCTTGTTAAGGATAACTATACCTTTACCTTTATCCGGTTTACATATATGATATTGTCATTCTCTTTCAGTTTTTTCAGAATTTATCAAATCATCCTTCTTAAAGAAAGGATGATTTGATAATTCTGAAAAAACTGAAAGAGAATGACAATATCATATATGTAAACCGGATAAAGGTAAAGGTATAGTTATCCTTAACAAGCACGACTACAATAGAAAAGTTCTCAACATTCTAGCTGACACCACCAAATTCAAATTATTGGGAGATTTAAGTTTTTCTGAGATATTTAAACGAGAAGACAGAATCAATAGATTTCTTAGAAATTAAAAAAGTCTAAAAATCATTAATGAAACAACATATGATAACCTTTTTGTCACTGGTTCATCTTTCGGTATCCTGTATGGTCTACCAAAAAATACATAAAGAAGGTTTTCCCATTCGCCCTATAGTGTCATCCATTAAAAGTCCTAACTTTAACATCTCTAAATATGTGGCCAAATTGTTGTCTGAATTTGCACATCCTGTTAACACAGTTAAAAATGGCTACGAATTTCAGGAATTATTGTCAGACAAGATTCAGATCTCTACATGATAAGTCTTGACATTGAATCACTTTTTACAAACATACCAGTAGAAGAAACAATTGAGATTATTTTAGACAAAGTTTTTTTAAATACCACATGCTTCCATGGATTGATAGAATTTTATTCAAACAAACTTTTAGAACTTGCAGTGCAAGATTCAGTTTTACTTTTAATTCCAAATTGTACTCGCAGGTCGAGGGTTTGGCTATGGGGTCCCCGTTGGCCTCTATATTTGCAGATGTTTTTATGGACTTTTTAGAATCAAAATTTTTAACAGAATGCCCTTCTAATTTTAAGCCACACTTTTATCGAAGGTATGTTGATGACACTTTTTTATTATTTAAATATAAGTGGCAAAGTGAAGCCTTCTTGGATTTTGTGAATAGCCAGCATCATAATATAAATACTATGGAAACCGAGGATCAATAACTGCTTGTCATTTTTAGATTCTGAAGATTGTTAAGGAAAATGATAGACTCAACACTACCATTTTTAGGAAACATACATTTTCGGGTTTGGGTAATAATTTTTATAGTTTTTGTTTCTTGAATTTTAAAATTAATGCCATCTCAACCCTGGTTTTTAGAGCTATGAAATATACCTCAAATTGGCATTTATTTCACGAAGAAATTGAATTTTAAAGAGGTATTTTATTAACAATTCTTATCCAGTAAATGTTTTTTATAATGTAGTAAATAGAATTTTCTAATAATTTTTAACTGAGCAAGTTCCTTCCTATGATGTTAAGAAGCTAGTTATGTACTGTACCATTCCTTTTACATATAAAAACAAATTAGCGAGCGAATAAGGAAAATCATGTTGAAAGTGAAATAGGTTGTTTAAAAATTAAACTTGATTCCTGTCAACCCATTAAAAATTGGCACATTTTTTACACACAAAGAAAAACTACCACCGTTCATGAGATCCGACGTCATTTATAAATTAATTGTCCGGGTTTGTCCTGGTATTTACGTCGGATCGACCAAACGGTTACTAAAAGTGAGATATTCTAGTCACTTAGGTGTTAGCTACAGAACAGGACAACGAATAACAAATCCAGAATTATCAAATATCCGTAACCACGCCAAAATATGTAAAAATTAATATTGATACACACATTTCTCAATCATTGACAGCACTCCCAACAATACTTAACGACACATTGAGTCATTATACATCAAACGACTGGTTCCTTCTCTAAATGCAAACGTGGCTGCTGCCACGTTTGTATTTAGCATAACTGAGATCTGGGCCTAACTGTGTTTTCAAATCATTCCCTTCTCTACTTTCACTTAGGGTACTTGTCCCTCTCATTATTGGTTTTAAATGTTTCTATAAATTTTAATTACCATATTTCTTAAAGTTTTATTCTATTGCTTGTTTTAAATGTTTTTTAATTAACTTATTATCATAATGTTTTAGTCTTAATGTGTTATTTTACTGTTAATTAAATTGTCACAATTTATAATTACAGGCTGAGATGTACTCTGAAGTAGTATGAAACGTACCTAATAAAAATATTCTTCACAATGTTTGGTGGATTCCTGGACCTTTTTAATGCTCTCATCCTGATTGTATATATATATATATATATATATATATATATATATATATATATGATATAGATATATACACACACACACACACACTAAGACATACATACATTTATATAAATTATATATATATATATATATATATATATATATATATATATATATATATACTGTCTATATATATATATATATCTATATATATATATATGATATATATATATATATAAAGGCAAGATCCATCGGCCAATGAGGGCCAGAAACGTACATTAAGGACAGGTGGCAGGGAGACAACCACTTGCCAGGAATGGTTACGAAATGTATATATATATATATATATATATATATATATATATATATTATATATATACGTATATATGTATATATATATATATATATATATATATATATATATATATATATATATATGCTTAAAAAATCACAGTAAATGCACCTGCCTTCATAAATAAGCGAATACCACTGGAAAATTCCTCCTCCAAATATTCAAGTTTTGATGTTGTCTCTTTATTTACAAAAGTGCCTGTAGATGACTTACTTGAATATTTGGAGGATGAACTAGAACGTCATGACATTCCCTTAAGTGTAGTAAACCTCATTAGTCTCATAAGGTTATGTATCAAAGATAGTAAATTTTGTTTTAATGGGGAATTTTTTTGTACAAAAGTTTGGCATGGCTATGGGTAATCCCTTATCTCCTATCCTTAGCAATATTTACATGGAATTTTTTTAGACAAAACTCTTACCAAGAATTTTGCCCCAAAAAGTTATATGGTTTAGGTATGTGGATGATATTTTCTGTATTTGGCCAGTTCACGAAAATCTCCAGGAATTCCTTAATAATCTCAATAATTTAGTCCCTTCTATAAAATTTACTGTAGAGGAAGAAAGAAACTGTAATTTGAATTTTTTTGATGTAACTGTCCATAGAAATGATAGAAATTTCACCTTTTCAGTCTTTCGGAAATCAACTAACATTGCCTCTTTTGTTCATTACTACTCCAATCACCATCAAAATGTTAAATTCTCTGTTTTTTCTGGGATGTTCCTAAGGGCTTGACGTGTCAGTAGCCCGCAGTTTAATGACGCTGAAATTAAAACTATTTATATTGCATTGAAACTTAAATACCCAAGGACTTTTGTAGATGTGGCATGGAAAAGAGCTAGAAAAACATTTAATTCAACTAATGACAAACTTGAATTTAGTAAGCATAACATTCTAAAATTACCCTATGATGAAAGGTTTTTAGATATTCCTAGAATTTTAAAGCTTTTTAACATTAATGTTGTTTTCAGTAATATTAATGTCAAGAGTTTAGTAATCAAAAATTCTCCTACAGATCTTCCAGGCTGCATATAAGAAAATTCTTTGCAAAAAGTGTGATAAAGTCTTTTACGGACAGACCGGTAAATCTCTTTCACAACGTCTCAAACAGCACCAATATTCTGTGAGAACTGGAGAAAATTTCGAATGCATTATTCGTACATATGAGAGATTTAGATCATCCTATTAACTGGAGCCAAGCAAGAGCCTTAATCCCATGTAATGGCACAGTTAAAAGGAATATCATTGAATCTTGTTTCATCAAGTCAAATAATAGAAATGTTCTAAATTTAAGTCTTGGTTTATTTAAACTTGAGGCTTTCATGATGAAAAAAGTTGTAGATAAATATAAGCAACAAAATTAATATATTCAGTGTTTACATGTTTTGGACTGTAAAGATACTTTGTAATTTCGGTTAGGGTCAAATCTGTTTAGGTTTGTGACCGTGTGATATCCGATAATCCTGGATTATCTCTTTTAATTTTTACCCTTTTGACAATTAACCATCTGGTATTCTTGATCTTGTTTTGTACCTGAGACCTTTCTCTCCAATTGCATTTCATTCGCTCCTTGACGATGTCTTAGTAAAGACGAAAGCGCTTGGATTTCTGACTATCATTTTCCTGCAGTATTCGCTTATTTAATGAAGTCACGTGCATCTACTGTGATTTTTAAGCATATAGATATATATAGATAAAACAGGTAGTTCCGACCTGCCTCCACACCTCTTTTCTTAGTAAAAGTTTAGCCTGGACTTTGAACGTTTCTCCTTCTCATCACTCATATTATTTCTTTCCACTTGATTAGTAATACCTTTCTCCTTCTGCCATTTTACACTTAATGTTTTGCGTTTGTTTTTAGCATTTTATTTTTTAATCCGAGTCTTGTATGATGATTTAATATACTTGTATATATCTTTTACAGATCTGATAATGAAGCTAAACCTTGAAACGTTAGCAATAAACAATGCAAATGTCTGTGAGTGTCTTCCTCAAGTTCCTTATGGCCATATATATCTAATATATATATATATATATATATATATATATATATATATATATATATATATATGTGTGTGTGTGTGTGTGTGTGTGTGTGTGCGTGTGTGTGTGTGTGTGTGTATGTGTGTGTGTTGGTGTTTGTGGTTGTAAGTTATTTGCAAGTTGCAGTAAAATTACACTGATATAATTTAAGAGCAAAAAAGAGTCACTCGTGTATAAACAACTAAACTTGATATGTATAGACACACGTTTCATTATATATAGTATATATATGTGTGTATATATATATTTGTATATATATATATATCTATATATATATATATATATATATATATATATAAACTAATATATATATGCAATATAAAAACACCGTATCGTGCTTCTAAGAAATCAATAGAAGGATCCAGAGTAATATCCTTGTTTAATCTAGATAAAATATATTTATGAAATATATACAAAGCTTAAAAGCTTTCGTCCATCCTCTTGTAGACTTGATCACTAAGTAAAATGTTACTTTAGTGATCAAGTCCACAGGAGGATGGACGAAAGCTTTAAGCTTTGTATATATTCGCAATAAATATATTTTATCTTGATAAACAAGGATATTACTATGGATCCTTCTATTGATATATATATATATATATATTATATTATATATATTTAATTTATATATATAATATATATATATATATATATCTATATATATATAGATATATATATTATAATATAGTATATATATATATAGATATTATATATATATATATATATATAAGATATTATATATATATATATATATATATATATCTATAGCCAATGAAGGAAATTGAGGGAGACATCTCAGGAAATTGCATGGTTTATTGCTAACGTTTCAAGGTTTAGCTTCATTTTCAGATCTGTAAAAAATATATACAACTACATTAAGCATCATACAAGACTCAGACTAAGAAATGAAATGCTGAAAACAAACACAAATCATTAAGTGTAAAATGCCAGAAGGAGAAAGGTATTACTACTCAAGTGGAAAGAAATAATGCGAGTGATGAGAAGGAGAAACGTTCAAAGTCCAGGCTTAAAACTTTTTGCTAAGAAAAGAGGTGTGTAGGCAGTTTGGTTGTTTAACTTCGGAATTACCTGTTTTATACAAAGTGATTTGAGGATTGTCAGCTGTTGAGGGGAATGAGCCCTCGACAAAATTTTAATTTGACTTAATTAATATTTATTTTTGTATTTTGTAGCATGCTGTCATATGCTGGAAAACCGAAGATATCTTCTTCAAGTTCCTTATGGGTATATTTTGGCTGTCGATTGCCACCATGCATTCTTTATATATATATATATATATATATATATATATATATATATATCTATATATATATAGTGTATATATATGTATATTATGTATATATATATTATGGTATTATATTGTATTAATAATTTATATTATATTGTAGTATGTATGTAAATGTATGTATGTATGTAGTATGTATGTATATATAAAGGAAGAGGTTTTAACAATCAGACGACAGTCATAGCTCACGCGTTTTTCTTAAAAACGTGCCGTTACGCTTTCGTGTTGTCGCGTTAACGTTTAAACATGTTGGTGCAAATTGAAATTCACAATTAAAAACTGCTTGCCAATTGAAATTCAATAAAAATTTAAAATAAAACTTAAAATTACAATAAAAATTTAATAAACTTAAAAATTACAATAAAAATCAAAATATATTCAGAACGTTAAAATAGAGAATGGGGAGAAAACTACCTACTCATAAAGAGAGAAAGAGCCGAGTGAGTAATTTTGATAACCACAGTGGCCTCTTAACTTCTCTAATTTTTGTACATTTTGGGATACGCTGTTACTACAGTGCTTTAGATCTAAATGCACAAATATAGAGCAATTCTGATGTCCTTAGCAGGATAGGAACCCTCACCTTCAGTAACCGAAGGAGGTCACGTCGCCGACCTTGCCATCAGTATTGCTTCATATACTTGCATTTGGCTCGAAGGCTTTATAGAGATCAGCGGACCTTAAAAGTGTGCAGTATTCGAGAGGCTAGGAGGACATTGTAATTATTACTATTACACACACATATATAGTATAAATATATATATATATATATATATATATATATGCATATATATATATATATATATATATATATATATATATATATATATATGCATACATACATGTATATATATATATATATATATATATATATATATTATATATATATATATATATATATATACACACATGCATACATACATACGTACATACTATATATATCTATATATATGTTTGTATTAAGTTACAAATGTCTTTTAATATTCAGTTCGTTCTACCTAGGAAATGATATATTTTCATAGTACATGTTAACCGAAGGGGGATTCTTCAGTTGATAATAAGTTCGTGTCTCGTGGGCTCGAACCATAGAAGAACAAGACCTCAGGACTGCAGTGACGTCCCTTAAACCACACGGTATCCAAGGGAAGCATAAGTTGTTACCGACTCCCACCCACAAATCACTGTCAAACTCAGGTATTTGTAATTAGAATCGATATCAACACACGAGACGACGAAAAAGTTTATCTTAGTTTAGCCAAACCATTGAGCTGATTAACCGCTCTCCTAGGGCTGACCTGAAGGATTAGATACGTGGCTAGGAACCAATTGGTTACATAGCAACGGGACCTACGGCTTATTGTGGGATCTGAATCACATAATATCAAGAAATGAATTTCTAATCACCAGAAATAAATTCCTCTGACTCAACGTTGGCCGAGCGAGGAATCGAACTCCCGACTACCGAATCGGTAGGCAAGCACGCAACCCATTCGTCCAACGAGGAATACGAGACGACGAACTTACTATCAACTAAAGCCTCCTTCGGTTAATGTATATGCAAATATACTATTATTTACGTGGTAGAGCGGACTCGATATTAAGGGACATTTGTAGCTTAATGCTTATTTATGAATCACGGTGATATATTGAAGTTCATTCATATATATATATATATATATATATATATATATATATATATATATATATATATACATATATATATATATACATATGTATATGTATGTTATATAATGTGTGTGCATATATATATACTATATATATATATATATATATATATATATATATATTATATATATATATATATATAAACAAAAAGTAATTAGTTTATGAAGTGAAAGCAATGTTTTTACTTGTGTTGGAAGAAAAGTGATTATTTGCAGTGGGGTGACACCAAAAGAGTTCCAAACCTGCAAGGGAGGGTTTGTCTGCTGTCGTCTATAGGTGATTAAGCTTTGTTGTGTAGTTTGGTATTGCGATGGATACTTCGGGGAAATCAGAAAAGAAGCGTACTTTTCTGTGCATAACCACGATCATAGTGCTATGGAATGAGAATGTGCAAAGATTGTGAATATGCTGGCAGAGAAATAGAGTTTTCTTCGGTGCCCATCGATGCGTTCGGATTATCTATTCATTCGCCACAGAAATTGGGAGGAGAGGAAAGTAAAACAGTTAAGCCATTATTTCAATGCAGATTCTTGACTAGTTTTCAGTGACTACTAATAATTGCGCACACCAACAGACAGTCAAAAAATATATACTTATAGAAATACATACACTTATCTATACATATGCATGTAATATATATCTATATATATACATATATATTAAATATTATATATAGTATATATATATATATATATATATGTGTATGTGTGTTTTTGTATGTACGTATGCATGTATATGTATAGTTTTACACATGCCTATACATGCATTTACACACACAGGCGCACACACACACACACACACACACACATATATATATATATATATATATATATATATATATATATATATATATGTATATATATACATTAGATATTTGCATTTTCCCACACAAACACACATACACGTATATATGTATATGAGTGTGTATCTATCTAATTATTTATCTATCTATCTATCTATCTATCTATCTATCTATCTATCTATATCAAGAGCAAGGATGATATTTTTCAGTATGGGTCAAGATCTGTATATGAAGTTTCCTTTTGACGCGGGAAAACCTTCATGCAAACGGCTTTTATGACTCGTGTGATTTTAAGAGCGGTATTAGAATCTGTAGATGGAAAGGCTATGAATGACCAACATCTCCTCCCTCATAGCTAAGCAACACGAGTTCCAACAGACAAGAGATTTAGGCTTCAATATCCTAGGATGAGAATTGGGCAACTCTGGTGTTGCAAGAGTATCGTGCAAGAATACTCAGACAAATTAGATATCAAATAAAGATCATGAAAGGAGGATACATGGTCATGAGTTTCAGGAGCGCCATGCATTGTTGTTGAATAGTATTCCGTCACAGTCACGAGCGTTGGTGGCAGGGAGAAGGTTATATGTAGTTCGGGGTGATCCTAAGTTTCCCAGATACAAATCTTCTTCATCATTCCACAGACTCGTGCTAAAGAGGCTGGTGGTTGAAGAATGTCAGACACGTGCCATATGTTGTACTGGCTGCAGAATTTACCGTGTGAAGGTTTTCTATTCGAATTTTAGTCAATGATTTGCACCATCATCAGAGATTTCCTAATCGGGCATCCTCCAGGGACTTTATTTCTGTGGGCGTTGCAATGATTTCGGAAAGTGCATGACCATATTGAATTATTACAGTTGTTAGATTTTATTTTGCATAAAATTCATACATTAAATAACTGTCGAGAAAACCATGACCTGTTCAGCAGTCTCCCGCTGAAACGCGTAGACTTGACTAAATCAAAATGCTCAAGCACTCAGTGTAACAGTTCAAGTTCCCTACTTACCCCAATGGTGGTTGTGGAAGATGGATGGGTGAACAGAAAATGCCCGACGATGGTCAGAATTATAATTTGCAAAAGAAAACTAATTTTTGTTGGACACTGGTGACATCTCGCCTTGAAAACCATCTTTTCTGTAATAGGTCTTCCTCATTTGATGAAGTTTCCTACGACACTTACTTACCGAAAAGCTTTGCGATAAACCTCTAGAATGATCAAGCCAAGCGTTATTACCGAAGCGGAGGAAGTCGCGCAAAGGATGCATGATCTGATCTGCGTTCGGCAGATCGTGAGGCGGCTTTGTGTTGCCAATGGTCAGTCTCATGGAACGCTGACCACTCACTTGTCGTCACAGCTAGATCTGTTAAAACTGATACTTATAACGACAATAGATCCCTGAAGGATGGGGTTCATGTATCAAAAATAGCCATCAAAAATCGATCTTTGTTGGCTGTTAATTCAGCAAAAGGGGAGGCATATCGGGTATACTCTCTCAGTAACGAAGTTCCAAAACATGCTCGGGATTATAAAGTCAAAAAGCTTGCAAACGGTCTTTATCGTGTAAATATCATCTACTGTCAGTTCTGAGTTACAAAGGTATCAGTGCACCTGACAGCATCCTATACTGACACTGGAAATAAGAACGCTCTTACCTTGTCAGGAAATATAGCATTTGGAGGATGACCCCTTTTGTGTTACTGACACCATTTTTCCAGCAATTACCCCGAAAAATAATTGCATAGACCAGATTTGTGGCTTCGAAAGTCAACTTGGGTACATTTATTGGTGAATCTGACTGGCACATTCTATCTTCATGAAATGTTTATGGGTGGCATTTCTCAAATATCTGAATATCTGACGTTTATTGTACTCGGTTATTAAGTTAAGCAAGTTTGTCCAACTCATTTTCGTTCTAGAGGAAGTTTTATTTTCATTTAACACTAGGGCAACTATATTTTGTCTGATTTGAACATAGTAAGACCGTCTTCTAAGTATTAATATATATATATATTAATATATTACGAATATTAATTATCATATAATATTATTATATATTATAGTACTATATATATATATATGTAGTATACATATATTAATTATATATATATATATATATTGTGTATAACATTATTATGTATTAAATTATTATATATACATACATAAATTATAATAATATAATATATATTATATATATATTATATATATATATATATATATATATGAAACACTAGGTTTTTGAAAGCTTCTTGTAATCCAGAACATATTCATGTCTGTCCAAAAGATATGACTCGTATCGTACATCGTTTTAGTCTTGTTAGATTTGTTATTATGTTAAAGAAGTATTTTGAAACACTTCTTTTAGTTAGGAAATTCTGCCACTGCTATGAAATTCAAGTGTCTACAAGAAGAATCATTCATTTAGTTGTACTAACTAAATGAATGATTCTTCTTGTAGACACTTGAATTTCATAGCAGTGGCAGAATTTCCTAACTGAAAGAAGTGTTTCAAAATACTTCTTTAACATAATAACAAATCTAACAAGACTAAAACGATGCAGTAATGATATACATTGCGTGGTATACCTGGACAAGGGAGAGTTATGATTAATAACACGCTAGATTTGTTATAGACAGGCTTTGTCATCGTTTTGTCAGGCATCTTTTCAGTTCTCCGGCTGTATAGTAACTGCCTGGAGTCTCTGGACCTCGAAGGAAATTCAGTCCGGGGTACAGATATCGTTGCTTAGTCTCTGGTGGGTCTGGTGGTTTGTCGTCGCATCTCCTCGCTAAAGTTACCTTCAACAACTTAATGTTATACTAAGTAACTGAATTGCAGGAATAATGTCGCACTTTTATTAGGAAAGGGTTACATTTGAGGCAAAATTCATGTTCACAACGAAGAAAATGAAACGAAAAATCAAAACCAAATTCATTAGGAACTTTAAACATGAATAACCAAATACGACTTCTACTAATAAAAAAAATATCACGTATAACTTTTTTTCTTTTTTATATTTCATTGAAGAACACGATATGTATAATGAGTAAAACTCGATTTGAAAGTTTAAAATGTTTAGCATGTGCCATTCATGACATGTTTTGGGTATTTTTTCTCTAGTTCTTTTAACATTTTGTCTGTAAAATCTTTTCCGTAGGTATCTGCAAATGTACTCTGAAGTCATTATCACATATCAGTTGCTTAACCAGTAATCGCAATTATTACACAATTGTAAAACCCAGGTACATGCATGAGTTTTATGATCTATTCTGAGTTTATTTTACACGCCCCCTTAACTCCGTCAACAACCTACAATTCGTTTACCTTGTGGACATGAGTCACAGTTCAAACGCTCCTTGTTTCCACGTTCTCTGGACACGGGAGTCTGTCATTTGTGGCCAACACCTCATGAATACATTTGAATAGAAACTGGTCAATATCCCAGTTCCAGAATGGCCTTTAAAAATCTTTAGCTGAATTCATTTCACTTATATAGAACACAACTCAGATGAACAGTCTGCTGAATTTTTGTTTTGACAGTCCACCAACAGCCAATAATAATTATACTAATTTGGCATTTTCTTTCGCAACCTACCATCTTCACTGTTTTCTCATAGGCGTCAGTTCTAAGGGTATAAATTGGTGGGATGTGAAACTTTCATCACCACAGCAGACATCACTTCAAATAAGATGTTCGGGCAAATTGCCAATAAATAGTCAGTGTTACAGACTCAAAATCATATACATTCAAAGCAGGTCCCTAGAAGGCATTGTTTCGTATTAATCAAGTCTTGCTAATATTAATTATGCAACATATTCCGACTCTAATTGACAAGTGACTTTTGCTTGTTATTCCGTAAAAAACTTAAAGTCGCACCAGAGGTTCGTTTTGGCTTTTTTCTCATGTGTGACTCACCAACTCTTCTACAAAATTCTGAATTTACGACAGAACTCTTTGAAATGACTCGTGGTTTCTAGTTTGAAAAGGTTAATAGTTTTTAATGTGACTCACTGTCATGGATAAGGCTTAAGGATCTGATGTTTTAACCACAATGCTTCCTCAAACTTATCTTGATGCTTTTCTCAGTATTAAGTAGACTCTCGTTGCTGTCTTACTTCTGCACACGATCAAAATATTCTTGGATTCTCTCATTATCTTTGACGATAACAATTGTGACGTCGACAGTGAGAACTCATTGCAATAAAGTTTTATTGTAGTTATTTCTTACTCATGCTGTATAAAAATAAAGCTTATGAAAAATACATTGACATGTTTCTTCTGACATTCTCCTCCGCAATTTTGAGTTCATAATTTGCATAGCATCGCCACAACTTTTAGAAAAGACTTTTCCCATAAGAAGAAAATACTCGTCCTGTAGTTCAATCAGTGCTCAACGAAAATAATCTAATGCTTCACTGACATGCCTCTAATTACCATCATGTTTAGCAGATGCTTTATCGCAATGGGACATTTCGTCGCGGCCGTTTCGCCGCAAGGTCTATTTAGCCGCAAGACAGTCTCGCCGCAGATGAGCTTATCACTTAGCAAAATTGTTATAACGGTTTCTTCCAGTAATTAGCGGTGCCACTCAAAAAGGAAGGATGGTTTAATTGGTATTTATTGGTAGTTTGAAGTTTATGAAAGATTTTCGTTTTTGTTCAGTCGAAGAAATAGATAAATAAATAAATAAATAAATAAATAAATAAATAAATAAATAAATAATTAAATAAATAAATAAATAAATAATTAAATAATTATATAAATAAATAAGTAAATAAAAGTTCTAAGCATTGATGATGCCAGTCAACGTTTAGCTGCTGAGCTTCCTGACGAACTGCAGCCACTACTGGACTGGTTTGAGGATAACTACGAAGACAGGAGATGACGGAGAGGAAATGTTAGGCGTGAGGCTGTATTGCCCATTGCAATGTGGAATCCATATGCCAGAACTTAAAGCAATGAAGAAAGGACGAATAATCACACCGAAGCTGGCCACAGGAGGTTGCAATGCGAAGTTGGAGCAGAAAACCCAGTCATTTCGAAATTTATTGGCTGTTTGCGAAGAGAAACTCAAGAAATTCAGAGGCAGACGCTCGAATACTATGAATCTTTAGAGGATTTAATGAGGGAAATTGCATTGTGTATTTACGAGGTTATTGCTTATAATTTTGAATTAATATAATTGTTTATGTTTAACTTTAAAATTTTTGTAAATTAATTTTTAAAAATGTTTTCATAATGGAGTATTTATTGATGATAAATAAAAGAATATTTTTAAAATGGTAATTTTTGTTTTCCCTTTATTTTGTTCTGTAAAAGCTGATGAAGGAAAATGATGGGCATATCTGCGGCGAGACTCTGTCCTTCGGCTAAATAGACCTGCGGCAAAATGGTCGCGGCAACATGGCTGCGGCGATATGTCCTGACTCCGATGCTTTGTAGCCTACGTTAAGAGCTGATAATATATGGGCGCTTCTTTGACTTGTTATCTACGCGTTACCTGCTCCTAGGTGCTGGTACCAACAAGGCGGATTTGCTGTTGGTAAGCAAATCACAGGGCTGGAAACTCTCAGTCTCTGGAAAGAGTTCACATGGGCAGGATGTATGTTCCACTTCGACTGAGGGATATAAACCATCCCTCAGGAGAGATGGAACATACATCCTGCTTACGTGATCTCTCTCGAGAGACTGAGAGTTTCCAGCCTTGTGAATTGCTTAACAACAGCCAATCAGAAGCGTCGTAAGGACTGGCCTAGACATCAGATGCACGGTTGATGTGAATCTACTATAGAACATCAGAGTATGACACGTAGATCACAAGCCATAGTAGCACCGATTTATGTCTGTAATTTTCAGCAAATGCTAAATCCTTCTTCCTTGGCAAAAGCTTCAATAGCCCTTAGCGTTGAGCGACTGGGAGATGGTGCGGATTTTATTTCCGTAAGCAAATATCAGCACCATAAGAGTTAACGATCAACAAAAACGATCAGGAGTTGAAAATGTTATCGTTTCTCCGAGACGCTTCTTCACATGGATGCTAGCAGTTTGGAAGCCTCCTTCCTTCATGACCCTCAGGACACGCGGTGTTGTTCTACCTACCAATGAAAGCGCACTCAATCTTGAGTTGTATCATTTCTCTTCAACCGCCTCGGATGTCTCACAATTTTGCTTGAAGTTTGTTATCCCGAAAAGTTAATTTTTTCGTCACAAAGCTATGTTCTTGTTAAAGTTGATTCAGTCTATCTCGTAGCATATCCACTACAAGCTGTTAGCCTTGTGGATTTACGTCAGAAACGCTTATGAAGATCATGCGACACTTTCTGAGTATTCCCGGCACAGTCATGTACTTTCAGATTCGTTTTCGTTTTAACAATCCATAATCATATCACTTTGAAGTACCTTAAGATACTGGCTTCCTGTCTCTAAAAGCTTTCCAGTTCTGACTGTAGCACCTAAAAATCTACTGATCCTATAAGCAACAAGCACCATTTTTGGTTCGTATGAAAACAGACTGCTGGTCACTTTTTCTTTATTCTGTCTCGCCTTGACCCATAGTTACTCCTTACCCAGGTACTATATTCGGTCATGTTTTGGCAATCTTATTTCTATTATGAGATTGTCGAGATCTTTTGCTTGCAGATGGTCTCTTGCCGATTGAGAATCCCGAAAAGGCCCCCTGAAACAATTTTCCTTTTGATATGACCCTGGTGCAGGGGGAAGGTCCAGAAAATGAATACACATCCTCAAGTACAACATTATATTTGGCTGACACTTTCTGATACAAGTGGCAGCTTCATTTTCAAAACATGCCATGAATTGAGAATTGCATCATAATCACCAGTTGAATAATGCACATCATCAATATTTTAACGTCATGATCCGCATCATCGTAAAATGATTACATGTTGCCCCATTCGAGATGCTCGATTTATTTGTGTTCAGTTGTTTCAATCTATCCAGTAATATTCCAAGTTTGCCTTCTACATGACACGCGGTGTTTTTATCAGTTACCTTTGCCGTTTTCTCGCAGGGCCTTTCTGTCCAGTTTCTGCATCTCTTCGCCCCTCTTCTCTTTGGTTTCCACCTCCATTTCCAGATATCTGAATTGTCTTGCTTCCACCAACAAATAGTTGCTTGAAACCAGTCAGTCCTATTAACTTGGGCATTTACTTAGTCCGCTTCATTAAACATTTCCTCACCTGGTTATCAATGGTCTTCATATCATCTTTGAACAGAGAGAGAGAAAGAGAGAAGGGCTTTCGAGGGACAGGGAGGAGGTCAATCATTACAAAACATTGTAAACCCAACGAGTCTAACTGAGTCGTAGACTATATAGGGAATTCGCGTTATAAGTAGGCACTTTTGCATTTTCTCATAAACTTCTGAATATGAGTTCCTCACTCTTGTGAAGAGAATCACGAATATAACTAGAGAATCTGTCATTTTTCCTTAGGATTCGCGCCTCCCCAGGAAATTGCCGACGCCCCCCCCCCCCCCCGCCCCCCCCCCCCCCCCCCCCCCCCCCCCCCCCCCCCCCCCCCCCCCCGGTTGAGAACCACTGCTGTATAGCAGTCACCCAAAAGGTTAACTGTTGTCGTATATGATTGAATGAAAAAAGAGAGAGAAAAATAGAGGGAGCATTGGGCCATTTCACGGAATGATAAACGGAGCGAATTTAATTTTTGAGACCACGTTATATTTGGATGTCGGAAATTGCACGAAATTTAACACAACATAATTTCTTTAGGTATAACAAAGTATTCAAAAGTAGTTTTAGTCTATTGTAAATAACAAGTAAAAAATATAAATTCAAATAATCCTGAAAGAAATTTAATCAAACTTGAAGAACAATTTTCGACTTAAAAAAATCATTCTTTTGCCGCACTGCATTCGCATCATCAATGGAAATATAAAAAGGCCATCTATATATAGTCTCTCATATATCAGTAATAAACAGTCTTTTCGTTTAAGGAACCAATTTCTCCGAGGCTCCATTTTTGGAAATGTGTCTGTAATAATCATCTGTGTACGTCGTTCATCAACGCTCTGTGTATACAAAATATTACAGAACTGAAACAAGTCCGAATGGTAGTTGAGACCGATATTTTCACCTTTCTCCAGCTTCTCAATCTCAGAGGACGACGTCCTGTTGCACGAGTATGTCCTGGTTTTGTCCTGTGGTTTGACTCGCAAAAATCACGCCATGGCCCAAACCATGATTCTGGAGTTCTCTGGAGCATAAATCAAGTCTTCTTGGCGGATTGCTTCAGAAACGTCCGTGTCTCTCGCGCTGGGTTTCACGTAGCACTTAGTTATCATGGTGCAGCTGATTAGATTTCAATTTCAGTTCAGAACCTGAAATTGACAAGCATATGTACAACAGAACGGATGAGTTACTCTCATTCCTGTTTCAGGCCACGAGGCATATTTTCGATACCTGGCCGCCACAGATGT
>NC_061087.1:56160987-56188487 GCF_015104395.2 Macrobrachium nipponense
GCAGTGTTCTAGTGGTAACTTTCCTAGTGGTAATTTTCCATGATGGAAGTTGCCTTGGTGGTAACTCTTCTGGAAGTGGTTTTCCAGGATTGCAGTTGTCTGGTGGTAATTCTCCTTATGGCGGTTTTCCAGGATGCCATGGCTGTTGGTAATTCTCCCGGTGGCAGTTTTCCAGGATGGGAGTTGTCTGCTAGTAACTCTTCTCTGTGGTTTTTTTAGGATATGCAGTTGACTAGTGGTAACTCTCCCAGAGGTAGTTTCCAGGATGGCAGTTGTCTGTTGGTAGTGGATTTTTAGGATGGCAGTTGTCTAGTGGTAACTCCTCTCACGGTGGTAGTTTTCCAGGATGACAGTTGTCTGTTGGTAACTCTCTTGGTGGTTGTTTTTTTAGGATGGCAGTTGCCTAGTTGTAACTCTCCTGGTACCAGTTTTCCAGGATGCAATTGTATAGTAGTAACTCTCCCAGTGGTAGTTTTCCAGGTCACAGTTGTCTGTTAGTAACTCTCCTTGTTGAAGTTTTCCAGGTGGGAGCTGTCTGGGTGTACCTATCTCTCTCCGTGTCAGTTTTCCAAGATGACAATTGTCTATATATATCTCCTGGTTGCAGTTTTCCTGGATGGTAGTTGTCCGATAACTCTCCTGATGGTAGTTTTCTAGGTGTAAATTAGCTGGTGGCAACTCTTCTGGTGGCAGTTCTCGAGGACGACAGCTGTCTGGTGGTAACTTTCCCAGTTGCACTTTTCCAGGATGACAGTTGTCTGGTGGTAACTCTCCTGTTAGCAGTTTCCTGGTGTTAGTTGTCCGGAAACGTTTCCAGTCATAATGAAAGAAGAGTCCTTGGTGTGATATTTGATAGTGAGTTTTTTGTTTGAATGATTCGAAAGTCAAATGCTTAAATCTTTGTCTTTGTTAAAGATTTTATCACCTATACCTTGGGGTTCGGATAGATACAAATAGTTAAAAGCATATATAAAGTTTTAGTTCTCTCAAAGTTAAAGCGTAGATGAGCGTTTTTACATCAACTGTTTATCGCCAACTATGCACTTTGAATGACATCAGCGTTTTAAATCGCTTGTCATTGAGAGGTTGTTTTTGGAGGCAGAAAAGATACCTTTACAGCTTAATTTCTCAACTATTTTTGTAGGGTGATGGCTTAGATGCCGCAGACTCCTGCTTCCTTGACTACCCTCATAAATGAAAATGAAAATGATTTCCCATATAATAGAGATCATCGTAAGTGTGCTTCATTCTTTCTCTTTTAGAGCAAAAATGAATTCCTTAAATATCTAAGTAAATTGTTGAGTATCTAAATCAATTTATTACACATCTAAGTAAATTCGTTAAACATCTAAAAAATTCGTTAAACATCTCAGTAAATTTGTTAAATATATAAGTTAAGATAGTGCATTCATTCATTTATTCTGCTCTTCATCTTTGCAAATTACCGGAAGTCAATTTTATTTGATTTTGTTTCTCAGGAGGAGACGTCATGTGAAGTACAACGTTTGAGAAAACCAAAAGTCGTTTCCAGAATGGACTGGTCGCTCTCAGTCTACTGCTGGCATTGGGTTTGGGCCCAACGACTTGAAATGGAGATTATTGGCTGCCACACGACCCTTACACCGGAGTTACTGTTGAGTTTCATGGTATTTTAGTGATGTGGAAGAAACCTTTAACTTTTAATAAAAAGATAAAAAATCGTTATCTCTAGTAATTCAATGAATGCACTGGATGCCGTGGGTGCTTTCAATGAAATCGGAGCATCTGCTGGTTATGGGCGCATTAAAATCGGTGTTTTAGTTGATAAGCTTATGTTATGGATACGGTACTGCATTTACCATGACTTTTACGGTGTAAAGGAACTGTCGCATGAACTATTTCTTGTGACATCTAGCGATGTTTCAACGCCTATAAAGGCACACAAGTCGTCCATGTTGCCACATGGGCTGAACTGTTTCTAGAGCAAACATACATTTTTCTGCCTTTAAAGGTAAGCTAATATGAAATTAGGCGGGTAAAGCTTAATAATGCCAGTTATGGAAATATCCTCATTATTTCAAGCTTTATGTCTAAAGACCCCTTGATGGTTTGCTGAATATATGGCGTCGCATGGCAAGAAAGACTTAACCCTGACCGAGTTTCCTATTGGGTCCTTGTCGCTTAATGGTGAATCATTTCTACCGTCGTAATGTACTTCAGGGAAGGGTTTATATGCATTTAGCAATATAGCACACTTAATACAACGTATTTCATACAAATGTTCATCATTTTAAGCATCATCTGTCAAAGGATAGTGCTAGTTTTCTGTAGGGGACGCTAGAGCATAGTAGTCTACTCGTCAAAGGTTTTACCTATTTCTAAATCTGAAAGATAAGGAAGATTCCGTTCCTAGAAAATGCAGTCTATATAATGCACCGATATGAGGTCAATCCTGCCTCGGTGATGTTGATTTGATTTATACTGGTGTTAAGGGATATCGTCTTCATCTGCAATATTGGTCTTGGAAAATAAAAGTTAATGTCGTTCTAGAGTTTAAAGGGTAATGGCAATGTGTCTTGAATACTTTGAATTTTAAGATAGGGATACCACACGAATTATACAAGTTTCACAGTCGAATCACTCAATTATGTTCGCTCTGAATTTATTGTCATTTGCTAAAGGAACACGCATACAAACGAGCACCCTGTGTCTTCGTGACACGTCTTATAAAGAACAAGACGAGATCTACTGACGCAGTGTTGAAATCGACTCTACTGACTCCCATTCATCATCGGGCAGGTTCCGAGGAACAGCCGGAACCGAACCGAAATCGCCCGTTCTCAAACTGATGTCAGCTTCTATCTGGTTCAGATTTGTTTTCTTCTAAGTATTATTCTGTACTTCTTTTTTCTTGTATGTGTGGACTTTGGAAAAATTTTTATTAACATTTTGCTCCCCATACAAGGAGTTCTTATTTAATTGCTTGGATTCCTTACTCGTCTTCATAACCCTTAAAGAGTTGACTTTATTTGCATTCTGGTACATTTTAATGTAAACATTTATTATAGGTAACTGAAGAATGCAGTAGGCATGTATGACGCTTGTACTTCCCACAGACTTAGACACGAAATCATAAATGAACACTTGTTTGTTTCTGGTTTCAACTTGTTATATGAGCCGTTACACATGTTTTTAACATAAAGTACTGTTTAAACAATTTCGGCCGTGTATGTGAACTGATGGTGCTAGGTAAGGGAGAGACTGAAATATGTCACGTTCTCAGGCATGAAAGGCATTTCTAGTGTTGCAGTTTAGCGCAATTTTCACTAATTTATTAGCGATTACTGACGTGGACGCGCTACGAGGTCTTGTTACGACTTATCAATCCATGGTGTATTTTCGAAGCAGAAAATGTTTTCAGGCCAATGTTTTGCATGTTTAGGTCCTGTTGAAAGTGAAAGGATCCATTCGAATCCAATTTCCATTAGTGCATTCCATTGCATTCCGTTTCTTCAAGTACATTTCCTTAGAACGTGTTGAATTGTCACTTTCATGCAAGTGATGTGCTTACTCTTCAAGCAACGCCGGTCACGATCCAAGGCAAGTACAGAGAAATCTTTTCCAAAGAATACGCAATGCAAAACTGCAAACATGAGGGGAAACCTACAATAAATTTTCAAAGTGAATTTACCATCTATGTACACAAACTAAGTAGCGTCTCCGTACCCTCTAATACAATCTACGACCCTTCTCCTAGGGATCTCAGTCTTTTTGTTGCCAAAGTTAATCTTTAAATGCAGGATAGCAGATGTGTTCGACTAAAACAGACACCTAATACATCTGCTTTACAAAAGCTGCTGTCCTCGGGCAGACAGACGGGAATTAAGCAATACTATGTCTTCCTATTTAATATGGCTTGGCGTACTTTCAAAAGCCTTGAAAGATGTTTACTAAATCTCATACATAAAAAAAAAGATATTTTGTGGCGGTTTCTATGGAAGTGGCTGTACATATGGAATGACCACGAGGAAAATGGACTAATGTCGACATATAACCTCAGTTGGTTTGTTATTCATAACGTGAGTTGTATTTGAGATGTGTCAAGTTGTCTACTTTTGGAGACCGAATGGCGTCCATAACGTTTCTTCAATACACTACACATTTAATTGTCATTTTCTCTTTCCCAAGTTGGTGTTTGTTTAAGAACATGTTGATCAGTGTTTTTAAAAAAATTGAGTTTAATTATATCATAAATAGGGTGAACCATAGCAAACCTGCCGAAAATGAATTGGGAGACTACAAATGTTGAACAGGACTTCAACATAAATAAAGGGTATTGCACCTAAGGACTGTATCATCCCTGTATTTTTTGAGTTGCACTGGCTTCCTATCAAAGCTAGAATATTATCCAAAATGATACATGTGATTTCCCATCAGCTTATCAAGACTGAACGTCCACAATACTATCTGAAATTCACGCTGCATTTAATGCAAGCAACAGATGGAATCAACATAAGTTCAGTTACAGATGGTCTCAAGGGATGTTAACCCTGATGCCTGTCGGAAGTTTGGTTTTAAAACGATTGAATTTACTTCTCGAAGACTGTGCAATGAGATCCCAAGACTCTTATTTTCTGAGCGTTTTGACAGATTGGCTTTATCAATGAAGGAGGAGAATGCTGCGCAAATCTCAGAAGTCTCCGCATTCTTCAGTCTTCACGTCTAGTTGGGCAAATGTTCAGGCCCCCCTTGGAACTTGTGGTTTGATCTCTACCATGGAAACGGAGAGAATAGTATATGCTCATTTGAGGGGGGGGGGGGGGGGGGGGGGGGGGGGGGGGGGGGGGGGGCTGTCACCGTGGTAACCTTCTCCCCTACAGAAAGGTATAACAGCTATGATTCACGCAAGCTGTCGATTCATGAAAAGCTGCATTTAATTTTTATCATCTGATAGTGATGTAGATTTCGTAAGAGAATCCAACATTACTAATAATGTCCACAAAAATAGCTGCATATTTCCGTTTCATTTATTAATGATTTAAGCGGGATAATATTGCTCTACGACATTACCGTATTTCAATGGGACAATATTTCAGTTTTTTAGAAACAACGAAGCAGTATTCGGTAAGACGCTGGAGGCTTGGCACGTACACGTACAACTTACTGTTGGAACTTTTTCTCTTGTTTCGCTTAATTCGAACTTCAAGTTCGCAGTTCCTAAACACTGCTACTCGGTCACCTGTCCTCAAGACCTTGGAAGCCAGTAAGACCACCTTCCTTTTGGTCTACTTTGTCACACCATGCACATGTACATAAATGCTCTCCTTGCATTTCTGACCTTTGTGCACGCTGTTCGTCTTTTCTTTTTCTAATTGTCCCAACATGGCGCTTTCTCTCTCTAATACTACTACCACTACTATCATTCATGAAGGAATCCTGACAATTAGACTATGAAGGCAAGCACTGGGGCAGGGATTCAGACAACGAAAAGAGGATGTAGAGTTGTTGGAGATCAAGCTGCAGATGTCCAGGAAATCAATGAGATGAAGGGTAGTGACCTTAAGGTGAAACTGGAAGGAAAGCCCACACTTGCAGTAAGAAGTAGCCTAATAGGTAGAGAGTTTGGAAGGCAAGATGGAAGAAGGGAAATGAGAATGGAGGTTTTAAAAGGTTAAATAGTGGTGCTGACGGAATACTGTAAATATTGCCTCAGCTTTTACAAATAATGTTGTTCTTAAATCGCACATATTGGAGGTAAATTCAAAACAAACATTTTCCAGAAAACCAGGTCGAGTTTGGATTTCTCGTATTTTCGTTTAGCCGTCTCCCATCTCCGTATTACAATGCAGGCCCTCCTCCGAAGCTGTTCGTTGTTACTTCTACTCATGGGGTCCCTCTCGAAAGTCGTACTCGAATGATGAACTGCAGGACGTTTAACAGCTTTCGGATTTGTACCCTTGACCCGTCATCGGCGGCAAATATTTATTTTACTTAGTTTTGACAACGAGTTAGAATTAATCCCAAATCGAATACAAAGACAAACAATAACAAAAAAGAAAAAAAAGCCAAGTACCGCAATATTCTAAGTTAAGGATAAGTAACATTTGATGAAACAGGTGCCAGAATGACCAAAACCAAAAAAGTTATTTCAATAATACACAATGACAAAGACGACATTATATACCGTAAACTGAAAAAATACAAACTATGCACGCTGACTATATGAAACCTTAAATAACTTAAACCATTTTAATGAAAACTCGAGCTATAACTGACCATGGGATGTTCTACAATACGGATCTTTGATAGATAAATGATTTCCTTTATAAATAATGCACAGTTCTTCTAAGATCAGAACAAAAAGTAAACCAAAAGGAAAATTACCAAAACATGTGTCAACTTCAACATAGACATAATTTTTACGAAAATTTTGTCAAAATAAAGGCAACCAGAGAGAATATTCAATAACCAGTTAAAGAAATTCCTCATAAGAAAACTTGCCAAAAGTACAATGGAAAGGGAAACTTTGTATCTAAAACTACCTTCCCGAGGAGAACAATTGTGAAAGGAAAAACAAAAAGAAGTGAGGGAAAACTATCGACCGACATTTCCCTCAGATTAATGTACGAACAATTTACTGTATCAACTTAAAGAAAGTGAGATTTTTTTCCAACACTAAAGCAAGATCCCTCCTAAACGGTGTGTTGACATTGTTTACATGCATAAATGTGCAGTTTGTAGTAACTGCTGTTTACGATCTCACAATAGGTCCCTCGCGGTCGGGACCTCGGAACACGCAGAAGTAAGCTACAGAACAAAAAGTATTCTTGCAAAACCCTGCAGTCATCCATGAGTGGTCACTCAGAAAACACCTGTGTGTGTTAACAGGTATACATTGAAGAATTTTCCATTATTTATAAGGGAAAGTATTTATCAGAAATCAGTAACGCAGAAAGATTGATCAATCCCTTAAAATGGTTTTAAATATGGAAGGATTCATATTGTCTGTGTACATATTTTGTATATTTTTTCAGGTTACGTTACTTTGTATTGTCGCCTATGTTGTTGTGTATTGAAGTCATTTTTTTATTTTGGTCATTCAGGTATCTGATTCATCAAATGACACTTATTCTCAGCTCAGAATGTTGCGATACTTTCCTTCTTTCTGTACGTCTTTGTATTCAATTTAGGATTAATTCTGTTTTGTCAGAACTAAGTAAAGTAAATATTTGCCGCCGATGACTGGTCAAGGGTAGAAATCTGAAAGCTTCGTGAGAATAAAGAGTTGGAATGGACATGTGGATGCTGCTGTTAAACGTCCTGCAGTTCATCATTCGAGTACGACTTTCGAGAGGGACCCCATTAGTAGAAATAATAACAAACCGCTAGGAAGAGGAGCGAGGACTGTAATACGGAGATGGGAGACAGCTAAAAGAAAGTACGAGAAATCCTAACTCGACCTGGTTTTCTGGAAAATGTTTTTTGTATGTTGTTGCCCTTACTTTATGGTGTTCTTATGGAGTAATGTCTCGGTAAAAGAAAGGCGTAAACACTTTGCTAGCTAATATCTGAGCCTCATGTACACTTCAGTTCTTTATTGACTAGTAGCGTGTTTTAGCCTTGGTAATATACCAACTTTTGATGAATGTTTCAGTGGCCTACATTGGCTATAATTCCTTTTCTACGCAAGGTGTTCTCTTTAACAGCGGTCATCATCGCCGCCCTGAATACCAAGAGACGCAAAAAGCCTCGTGAATTCCGGTACACATGTTTATCCTTATCCTGTGGTCCACCTTCGACAAAACTCTAATGATCTCCAATCCCCATTTTTATTCTTTCATCCAGAAAGATCTGGTTCTTCCAACTCTTCAGGTGCCCACAAGAGCCCAGCTGACTCTATCAGGTACTACTATCCTCCGAAGGGTAGGGTGAAGGACATGTCTAGGCCATCTCCAGATTCCTTTCCGTAATATCTCATCTACATTTGAAATTTGCATAATTTCTGTCATGGCATCATTTCTATGTTCATCTTACCATCTGACTCTTAAAGATGAAATTTCATTCTCAAATCGAGAAAATCTTCTACAATAAGTTTCATTTTAAAACTGTGATTCCAGTTTCTGCAGAAAAACAGATCTTAGTTGACTTACATTTTATTTCATTTTCGAATACAATCTCAGTATATTCATTTCCCAACCTTATTCGTTGCCTCTCGCTAATCTACCTCTTTCTAACCTTTTATTAAATTCCAACTAAAGAGAACGTGTACTGTATATCAGTATTCCTAAATATTTGAAAGATTCAGCCCCATGAATCCCTTATTTCATCCCTCTGTGAATAACTCTCATTGCACCTGTTTTCCTATATATACATACATACATACACACACACACACACACACACATATATATATATATATGTATATATGTATATATATGTATATATATATATATATATTTCATATGTACATATATATTATATTTATTTTATATATATATATAAATATACTTATATATAAATATACTTATATATATATATATATATGTATACATATATATATATATATATATATATATATATATATATATATATATATATATATCGATATATATCTATATGGATAAATATATCTATATTGATATATATATATATATGAATAATTATCACATCGAACCGTGATCCATTTATATATCAATTCAAGCTACAATGTCCTTTAATATCTAAATTCACTTTACCTCCAAATGATATATTTCATATATGTACCGAAGGGGAATTTTTTAATTGATAATAATTTCGTCCCCCAGCTGATTGGATAGCGTCACTGACTGTCCTGATTTCGTCCCCGTCCACTTGGACGGTGGTTCGATCCCATGGGGGGACGAAATTATTATCAATTAAAAAAATTCCCCTTCGGTACATATATGAAAATATATCATTTGGGAGGTAAAGTGAATTTAGATATTAAAGGACATTGTAGCTTGAATTGATATATATATATATTATGATATGTATGGTTGTAATATATATAGTATACTATATAATTATTATATATACTCTATTTAAGCTATATAGTATATATATCTATAATATTCTATATGAAGATAATATACTATGTGTATATAGTATTAATAATCTATATCGTATATATATGATATATACATATTATATATCATAATGCTACTATAGTATTATATTATATATGCTTATAATATGTATTAATATCCCATATATACCCTAATCTATTATATATAATCTATAATACATTTATATATCTATAATAGAGTACCATCTATTATAGATCTATTATTTATCCTATATTGAGTATATATATTGTCTATACAGTAGTCTAGTATATAGATGAATACATATATTATAGAATTATGTATATGATATAATGCTATATATAGTAGCTAGTAGTTAGATAGTACTATACTACATACTAATCGTATATATATATATACTTTAATATAATATATCATATATATAGGTAATAATAGCCTGAATACTTATATAAATAATATATCAGATAATTATCACTGCTATGTATATTAGTATATATATGATATATATGATATTTATTAATATATATATATAAGTATCTTATATCTATATAGATATATATATCTATATTAGTATCTATATATTCCTATACATATCTATATATATATAGTATATCTCATATTATATAGTTGATTATTGTTAGGATATATATTAGTTATAAGATAGAGTTAGTACGATTATATTATCGTTGGGACTATCTATTGAATATATATAAGTGATAGCTATATATATCTATATAATCGGTTAGGTCATATGATAATATACTATAATATATTCTCATATGTAGATATTATGACTAATTGAATATACTTATATATATATATAGATATATAGATCTATATCTAGATATATATTTTATGATATATAAAAATCTGATAATATCTATATATATATAATATATTATATATTATGTATATTAATCTATATATATATATATATAGATATAATATAAATATATATATATAATATATTATATCTTATATATATATATGATTATAATATATAATATAATACAGAGATATATCTATATAGATATATATATATATATATAATATATATATATATATAATAATCATATCTATATAATTATATATCTATATTGAATATATATATCTATAATATCTATATATATATATATATACATATATATAGATATGTATAGGATATATATATAAATAATTATAATATATCATAGATATATATATATATTATAATAATATATATAATATATAATATATTACAAGAATATACATATATATAATATATATATATATATTATATATATATATATATTATATATATATATTATAATATATATAATAACTTGGGGCCCATCTCTATAAATATATAAAACATTCTGTTCAACAAGTTTCGTAAAAATGTCAGTGTGTTGTTAATTAGAACATCATTATCTGCGCAGTTCAAGTCTGTCAAGTCCATATCATTGCTCCAGTCTTGACAATCTCTTTCATCTCTACTACTTTTAATTTCAAAACCCATTAGGACGACAAACAATGAAGGTGAAGCAACAATCACTTGCAGTACCCAGTATTTACGGAAAATTCAGCTAACACGACCCCACCCTCGTTCTTTGCTCTTTTGATTTTGGATAAGTTCAATTAGGTAAACAAAATATAAACGGTGTGGAATGGTGGAGAAGGAACTTTCATACAATTGGTCTGCAGACACTATCATAATACTTCGTAATAAAAAAAAATCATATTTGAAAGGGATTTTCAAATTCCATACACTGCTGTACAAAGTCTTGGCACAAATCTTTGATTTGTCCCTCTCCTGCCGTTACTAAAATCGGGTCGTTCATCCCCAAGCATTCAAGTTTTCCTTCAGTTTATTGACAATAACAGTATAAAGGCAGATTGCACCCTTGAGTATTGTTAGGGAAGTCCTTCATTTGGAACACTTTCCTCATTATATTAGCAACTATTTCAGTAATAATACAATCATAAGTATATCCAAATTTTCCGGTAAGAAATTAGTAGTGTGTGTTACGAAGGTTGTCTCTGACGCTGGGACATACACCATTCGTGGGTGTTTTATGATAGCCAAAATAGAGCAATTGTTTTCCCCGAATGCTAATATGCTGGCGTGCAAAAAAATGGAAATTATTATCCATTTATCAATTGGTCTTCATTATTTTCATGTTTTAATTTCAACTTTTTTTTTTACAGAGCACATAAGCGAAAACAAAGACGTCACAATGTCTTAATCTGTCTTGGACTTCTCCTTTTGCCACTTATTCAAGATCAGTACAGGTAGTGCATACTATGGTTACTCGAACTTTCAGTGTTTTCTCACGCAAATGAAGTTCTGCTCAGAGTTTTACGGTAAATGGCTTTAAAATTCTATTGCCGTTAGTATACCAAGATAGAGCATTTCCAGTTTTTCCCCAAACATCTGTATTTAGATGTTCGGTCTACTTTCTTGCAACGGCAACATACGGACTGTTTTTGTTTTATTTAATCATTATTTTTCATCATTTAATAATGGAGTGAGCCTACTTCAGTGTTTGAAGATAAAAAAACTAGGTATATATGGAGAACCGACTGAATTATAGTTTAAAGCTTCACATAAGCTCTTACTTAACATCATTGGAGTTTTTTGCTAAATTGAGCGAGACTCCTATAGTTCCGAAATGGGATCTTTTTCGAGACAATAACCAACTCACATTAAAACTCAGGCATTCATTTCATTAACGGAAAAACGACTTGAGATCCACCAGTTACATTTCCTGAAGAAGAAAAACACCTGGCATAGAAGCGTCTCCAAATAAGGTCATTATATGACAAACAATTATTGCTGGTGGGTGACGGGGACAAATAGACTTAACCACCACGGCAGCAACAAAGGTAAGCAGCGATGAGCAGCGGCGTATTCTATTGACTCCAGGGGAATGTTCTATTGATTTGGTCATCAGCACAGTGGCAATCATCTGGTTGACGTCTTGAAGAATCGGCACGGCGTCTATGACTTAATCATTGCAGCAAATTTCCCTGACGAGGCCAAAGGATCCCTTGTGGTTTGAACAGCATGCCCAGAATCACCAAGCTATAGAGAAAAACCAACCCTTTTAGGAGTAAACATACGTTAGTGTTTCTAGTGATCGCTATCACCTAAACATCTGAACAGGGTTTTTAGAAAAAATGTTAAATCCCAAAGTATGGGTTGGCGTCCAATGGCTAAGCCTCCCGTAAAGACCATCGGCCCGATGGCGTCTCGCAGGAATCTCGACTCAACCGACGCAGGTTACGACGGTAACTGCTGACTGACAAGCCCAGTATTTATGTCATCAGCCAAACTTCACTCGCCTAAGTAACTTAATGGTCGGCTAAAAGACTAGTCAATAGATGCCGAGGAAAGAACATAAAGTCAAAATCATCCTAAAGTTCAGGTGTTTCTCAAAGTGTTACTGGTCTCTCTCTCTCTCTCTCTCTCTCTCTCTCTCTCTCCCCTCCTCTCTCTCGCTCTCCCCTCTCTCTCCCTCTCTCTCTCTCTCTCGCTCTCTCTCTCTCTCTCTCTTTCTCTTCTTTTTCCTTATTGTTACCATTAATATTCTTTGCTCAAGATATTATAGACCTAATTGCCAAGTCATTTTCATGAGATTTTCTCATAAATAAAATGATAGCTGGTGCCTTGTCCTTACTTGGAATGAGATTAATGAGCGTTCTGAGAAATCATTTGTCTTTGTTATCCAGTGTGGACTGAAACGTAAAAGAAATGAATGAATTCTTTATTTGCCGTGAAGGTCACTCGACCTGTGAAAGAATCGCTGTACACTGAAAGCGCAGAAAACCTCTGCTCTCGCGAGAGACGCTTTTGAAATGAAAGAAAGGAACTGGGCTTAGGGAAGACCACTACTACTCCGCCTCCTCCCAGGAGTGCGGTAGTGCTGCCAGTGAACCTCACGTGGTGCGCTGTAGGCATTACTTAAGGATCTTTGCAGCGTCCCTTCGGCTCCTAGCTGCAACCTCTTTCATTCCTTTTACTGTACATCCGTTCATATTCTCTCTCGTACATCGCACTTTTTTCCTTCTTTAACAACTGTTTTATAGTACAACTGCGAAGTTTTCCTCCTGTTGGACCTTTCAAATCTTCTTACCGTCAATTTCCCTTTCAGCGCTAAATGACCTCATAGGTTCCAGCGCTTGGCCTTTGGCCTCAGTTCTATATTCAATTCTATTCTCCTTCTAAAGTGCAACACTAACTGAAATATAAACAGCCTCTAAAAGACACGTGAAGGAGGGAGGGTCCACGGTACCCTGACCTGCCTCCCTACGCTGGCTTTCGGGAACATCACGCTGCCCAGTTTTTGCTCACAGGAAGTTCCAGCTGCAAATGCTATTACGTTCCCCCCCCTCTCTCTCCCCACCCTCTCTTTCTCTCCCTATCTCTCTCTCTGTCTCTCACACACATATCAAAATTCAATGGCATAAAGCAACTGCGCCTACTATTTATCGGGCACTGTAAATTCAGAGCATTCATACGATCATACACGAATTTGACCTCGCAGTCATTTCCTTAGTCCAGAAACTCATTCTAAGCTGGTTATGGTGACGTCAGAAGGTTTTAAATCATAAGCATGTATCCTTATGCACCTATTTAACTTAAGATTAAAAATCTTATAGTACATGTGAGAAGACAATCCGCATTTTGAATTCGACGATGGTAAGATAGATGATCCTGACGTCAGCATAACCACCTCAGTACGAGTTTCTGCAGTTATGAAATTATGGTATATATATAACTATATAGATAAATACACATGCAACACACAGGCACACACATATATATATATATGTTTGTGTGTTTGCATGTATATATACATACATACAAACATACACATATATATATATATATACATACATACATACATATATATATATATATATATATATATATATATATATATATATATATATATATATATATATACATACTACATACATATATATGTATGTATGTGATGTAATGTAAATGTGTGTGTATGAGTATGTTACTATACTTTCTAAGGGTAAAGCTTCATGAGAACATTTTCCTTTAACCTTGCAGAATGACTGAATGAAACAAAGTGATCGATAACAAAGTCGTTGCAAACGACAATCAGTGGCTTCCCAGAGAGCGAGAGGGAAATCAGGCACGAGAGCTGTTGCAGAGGAAATAGAGATGGAACTCGGAGATAAAAACAGGTGACCTGAGCTTGTTACGATTATTTTGTCCCTCCCTCCAACCGACGTTTATGCTCTTGCATAGGCTCCCGTCCCCCAGCTCCCTTCCTCCTCCTCCTCCTCCTCTCCCTCCTCGTCCAACTCTTCCTCCTCCTCCAAATGCCCCTCCTCCTCCCCCCTCCTCCTCCTCCTCCTCCTCCTCCGCCTCCTCCTCCTCCTCCTCCTCCTCCTCCTCCTTCTTTCCCCTTCCCCCTTCTGGGACACCGCTGGACTTCTCATCCTGTGATCGCGCCGTCAGTCACTTCCGCTGATCCGCGATCCGTTCATCGTCTGTCACAGGCGTCACGATTTTGTCACCCCCGATACACCCTTTGTATTCCTCCTCCTTCCTCTCCCCCCCCCGCCCCACATCTCCCCCTCTCCCTACCACCGCCCCCACTTTCTCTCTCTCTCTCTCTCTCTCTCTCTCTCTACGGGACTTATTTTCCTTATGTCACCTGCAATAACAAGGTACGAAATTATGTCCGCAACAGGCGTGTATATATAATTCATTTTTTTTATTTTCCGCCGACTTGAGAAAATAATATATGCACATATATATGTGCGTATGAGTGTCTATATATATTCAATATATATATATATATATATATATATATATATATATATATATTGAGTGTGTGTATGTGTGTTTGTGTGCGTGTGTGCTTGCGTGTGCGTATTTTTGTTTGTTTCCATAATTTTTGCTTTAGTTCCCATCGTACAAACATAATCGCAAGTATCTCCATACTATCTGTTGGGGGAAGGGGGGATAGGATGGCGGCGTATGGAGGATGTCCTTAACTTATACGCTGAGAAGAAGCGACAAAGAGGTTCGTTCTCACGAAAGACAGACGGGAACGCTGCTGACGGAATCAGATCGAGTGAAGACAGAACAGAAGACAGACACATTTAAGTTCCATTTTACATTTTGGAAAGCATGAATGAATCAAGTGACTCAATGTCCAGAAGTCGTCTGGTAAATAGTTTCAAGAATCTGAAATGAGACGAATCTGAAATCCGACGTTTATTGGACTGTTTTTATATTCATATTAATGCTACGTTTTTATGTTACTACTATAATGAAGAAATATTCAAAATAGAAGTTTGTTCCACATAGAAATCGGTTAGACAAAAGCGGCGATTAAAATCACCTCAGGAATTTTTGTGCTCTCCAAACACTCGGTCAAGTCTGGAAGATTAGGAAATAAAGTTATATGTGTTATGAATTTGCTTCTATTAATAACGATAGACATTAACGAATACGGACTGAAGGGGAGGCAGTCTTGATTTAGAATATTTGGGATATTCTGTTAAAGATCTGAGAGTTCCAGGAGAGTAAGCGGTTCATGTATATTGAGTAATATTCCGGGAAGAGCTTTGAAAAGCGTCCAAATGGCGAAAGAAAGTTGAATGATGGGAGGGAGCGACCTGCCAGTGGAATTACCATAGATATGCAGCTATATGGCTGAGACGGAACAATAGAATGGGCACGCAAGTCACATTATTAGGAGGCAAGGATTCTCGGGAAATATATGAGAGAAGTATTGTTCCTTTGCAGAAGGTGGCCTCATTGGCCATGACTAAAACTTGGTGCACATAGCAAGAAATCAGCATTTTGACTGAGACCGCAAGACAGACGGGAGAAAGGCTGACTCCAGGAGATCACTGGCGGCGGCTCATGTGAGGTAGAATATTTTTTGGGATCGAGAGAGTGAAGGGAAAACTCCTCGCTCCTAAATATAATAAATTTCATTGCTGATACTCTGAAGTTTTCTCTATGAGAGGTTTTTCTTTGCCTGAATAATTTCTGATTTTTAGGAGCAACTCCACTCGAATCCCACGAGACGACGAACGTATTATTATTATCAAAACAAAGTTCCCCTTCGTTTAACATATATGAAAATATATTTTTTCCGGGGTAGAGCGAATTGGATATTAAAGAAAATTTGTATATGAATCACGGTGATGTGATAAAATCTACACACACACACACACACATTTTTATATATTATACATACATACATACATATAATCTGAACCCAGTGGGAAAGTTCAAGATGAAATGACAGTGCCAAGTACTTTCGTGTATGTAACACATCTGGGCACAAAGCAATATAGAGCACAAAACAACTGAGCAAGAAAGCTCTCACAAAAGCAAAGTGAAGAAAAAAAAAGTATGTATAATGAGGCCATTACAAGCAGAAACAATGTTCGTCCAGGTCACTTAACTACTCAGCACCCCAACAAGTCAAAAGAAAGAAGGGCGATGAATTGCCCAATGGCCCCATTACTTACAGAACTGAAAAGAGCTGACTACTACCTGTCGACCGCTTTCTAAAACAGCTGAATTCACAAATATGAATAGTAACAATAATAACGGTAATAACAACATACATACATAAGGAAACATAACCAATGAACAGTAATATCAATAGGAAATATATATATATATATATATATATATATATATATATATATATATATATGTATATATATGGCATTTCTCGCCTGAACATTAGTATAACCTTTCAATGTGGCTTTTTTTTAATGCTTGCCATTATAAGTTACAACTTATACAGGCTAAAAGAGACAAAAAAAAAAAAAAAAAAGGTCAGATCAAATATATAGTATATACTTATGTACTTTTGATTTAAGAGTAAACTTATTTCTTAAGAAAAGGAAAATCGTGTTCACGTTTCGTGGCATCGTGAAGCACCGCTTCTTTGAGTAGTTTTTGTTTAGATATTGTTTCTCTAAATGAATTAAGGTCTGTCCACACGAGCGGGCCTGATCGGCGTGCTCCGGGGTTGACCAAAGACAATACACGAAAGATGGGAAACTTACTATTAATACCGTTAAAAAAAACATCATCCAACACGTCAGAATGCGCGCCATCTATTGATTATGCCCTCAACTATAACTCGGCTGTGGCGTAGTGCGGCTTTTTTAAATGTTAAAATTTATTCTTATGCTGCAATAAACTTCTCTATAAATTATTGAATACTAAATCGATTAATATTGCTTGTTAACATGATTATAGGGCTCTATCATAGCTTATGACTTATATATTAGGCATTTCTGAATCATTAAATAAAATCCTTCAGTTAATTTAATATTAATTGCTAAGTATCTTTATCTAAAATTGAGAGGGCAGTTAGAATGAAACAAACTTATTCTCATATTATCTTATTATTTCCCCAATATAGTATACAGTAATTATTTTCCTTTTTTTGGGCTTATGCTTATGATTGTATACTGTACATACCCAAGCAACTGTACACAAATGTTCTTGGAAAGAACATAAACAAAGTAAAAGAAATGGCACATGCTTCATTTGCATGCAATAGTCATACAAGTCATGCAAACAAAACATGCATATATCAGAATTTGAATAGTAAACAAATCATTGGATAATCAAAACCAATAATATGAAATAAAAATGAAAAAGCAGACTTAACTTGCATGCCGATTAGGCAAAAGTTAAGCAATATTTGTTAATAAAACTAAGAAAAGTACAACAACAAATTAGTAAAAGTAAGGTACCCTTTTATAACAAATGCAATGCTGTATTTTACAGAATACTGTATAAGCAAATATCTAGGTTTAACTTAATTTTCATAAAAAGCAAATAAAAATTGAAATCACAAATCAAATAGGAAACAAACCTATTTATAACAATTTATTAAAATCTCATAGCCCAATTGTGGGAGTTCTCAAAAATGCATATTCAATTGGCACCCTTTTATGAAGGTAATGTAACCAACACTTCTGCCTGGTATTTTCTAGTAAAATGCCATTTCTGCAAGAAGCATGCACATTCCTAAAAAAATTTGAAACAATTATTCTAATTGACTTGAACCATATTTCTTTTTGCATCATGTACAGTACAAGCAAATATCATAGGTTTTCACAACTTGTTTTGCCAATTTATTACTACTGTATTACTGCGTACATTTGCTGCCAAATGGTAAATTTACTTTGGAATACTATGTGGGGTGTTGGTACCAATTACAATATTTCATTTTAAAAATTGAACAATTATGAGCATATAATGCAGAAACATAGATGAAACGGTAAGAATGGATCTTGTGGGAGCAGATATGCTAGTTTGCATGTAATTTTTTTTTTATTTTGAATGCTTTTATCCATACATATAGGAAAATTCAATCATAGATTAAAAGGTTAGTGAACTTGAAATTAAAGTAAAACACTCTAACTTAACTAACCTACTTATGCTTTCCCATATGAATGTTCCCACAAGATCCATCCTTCCTGATGAAACAACTTTGGTTTGCTAAATAGTTGCTTATTAATTAATGAAAAATTAAGGTAAACATTTATAACTACAACCCAAGGGTAAGTTGCTGAGAATATAACATAACTACAGTATATATACAGGATATCAAAGTTGCTGTGAGTACCCTATCTGGAAAAGGCATGGAGACCCAATATTCACGAATTGTATGACAGTGATAGGAATTGGTATGTTTATTTCATATTTCTAGAGATTCTCAAGATATGCAAATATAACTTTAAGGTATTTATTTGAAATACAATTGACGCCTGTAAATGACAAGAAAATATAGTTTTTCTAGTTGATTTTCATATGTTTTGCAAGATAGCTCCATTTCCATTGCAAATTACTGTTGACATGGTAGGTAACTGTTGGCATGGTTATGGTACTGCTGATATGGTTAGATTTACTGTTGACATGATTAGGCTACTGATGCACACTACCAGGAAGGTTAGGTTGGTTGCTGGGGTTGCAAATGGCAAATATTTTTTTTAGTCGAAAATCACATATAAATATATTTTCTTTCCGCTTAGAGGCGTCCACCGTATTGTAAATATTTTCCAATATTTATTTCGGAATAACACTGCACCGACATTCAATTTTGCTGTGGTCTATTTTATTTCTTAATTTTCTCAAAAAGTCATCATGTACTTTGTAACAGATGTAATGATTTTATTACCTTTCTTTATTCTGAGGAAAAGCATGAAAAATCAGATGGGGAAAATCATTTTTCGCAATATTGCAAACCGCACACGGGTGATGATGGCTACACCCACTCATGATTGAAATTGAATGCCCCGCTTTGTGAAAAAGTAAACAAACAGACGATGTAGGCAGGTGCAATGCTACCGCCATCTTCATTTCATGCCAGGTACTAAATTGTATGCGGCCGATGCGGCTGTGGATTGAGCTTCCCATCTTTCGTGTATTGTCTTTGGGGGTTGACGGGCCAATTCTGGCGGCCTTACCCGTAAATGTTGTCCACACGGGTGAGGCAATGGAGAGGTGGACGTACCCGACGATGCCAGCAGTGTGTTCAGTGCGGTACGATAAACATGGTGCCTACCGCAAAGAAGAAGATAGTGTAGCATGATAATTGCTTTGTGTGTGATGAAAAAGAAGAGAATATGGTGCAAAGAATGGCTTGGTAAAAGAAATGTATATGGGCAATTTGACGGTTTGCCCGTCAAGTGTGCCCGTTAGAGGGGAAGTCCGCCGATCAGGCCCGATCGCGTGGACAGGCCTTTAGATGCTATATCTCAATCAGCCCCCTGGCGACAGGATTTTTGCAGGAAGAGACGAAAGCTGACAGCGGTGGTATGATGAAGCGGAAGATCCGCTCAGGGTAAAAAATTCATATAATTTTTTATTAATTCCGGGATGAAATTATTGGAGCCTAACATCAATAAATACATCAGAAGGACTGTGACTGAGAAACTCAGATAACTCAAGGATTGTTAAACTGCGTAGATTAAGTGCTTTATTGTGGTGCAGTTGTCCATGTGGAACTTATGATAAAATATCCAGATACGAGAATGAGCTGCTTTGCCCTGTTTGTAAGGCTGTTTAATGATTCCATTCATGGTGAAGTATGAAAATCTCGAGAATATAATCTCCAGGTGGCCGAAAAATAAATGGAAGGTGGCTGACTGGCGTTTGCTAACGCAACAGTAATTTTTGGTTTGAGTAAGAAAAACCCTGAATGGTGTTATAACATGAGAAAGTTGTAAATGGATTTTATTAAGAGTAAATTACGATGGTTAGTGGAGGGTAGAAAGAAAGAGAAATAAGTGTCAGGATGGATGTCTGAAGAATGGAAGTCGTTCATTCATGTAGGTTTTTGGAGGCAAGTACGACTTATGATAGTATGATGAAGGAAGAAGTCAGCTTTGTATCATATTCTATTGAAAACGAGTGAAAAAAAGGTAGAGGTCGCTGAGACGAGCAGTTTGTGTAGTTATGTGACTTCAACGGGATTTAAAAGCTGAGAAAAGTGGAAGCAATAACGGATGCAGTCAGGAGGTTTAATAAAAGTGGATCATGGATGAGAGTGTTTGAAGACAGTTTGGTTGGCCACGGGAGAACGGGTGACTTTATTATGCGGATGGAAAAGTGTTTTCGGCCAGTGTTAGGGGAGGAAGGAGCAGGATGAGATTCACCAAACTTTAGCAGGGTAAGGTGTCGAATTCGGAATTGTGAGAGTGACTACAAGTGGAAATAGTTAGCGTGAGGAGGAAGAGACTAGTGTAAGTGCTTGAAGAGTTAGCTATGGAAGTTATCCATGAGGCTTTTCCTTGGTCGAACAGTTACAGAAGTGTGCTCCAAAAATCATTTCTTTTCTCTTGAGTCACCCCTTATAAGAGGAAACAGTCTTTGTGCTAAATTATGTATGTATTACAGATGTATCGTATGTCTGAAAGTCGGATTTGCGGATGCGGATATCAGTTATTTTTAATTTGTGGATGTGGATGCGGATATCAATCGTTTAAATTTGCGGATGTAGATGTGGATGTGGATGCGGATATTTGATGACCAAACCCTAGCGGATGCGGATACTTTGTACATCTAAATAATTTGGACATATTTAATTGTTAAAGATGATTTTCAGCTACATAATTCAAAATTATGTATTAGCACATAACATTATTTTGATGTACTAATTGAAAGTAGAAACATAAATGATACTCATGTAGTATGTGTGTGTAAACCTTTCATATGAAAGTATAAACAGCAACAGCGATACACGAACGGTTTAGTTGTCTTGGCACAAGGCTATTTCATGCTCATTGCATGATAAGGGTAACAAAACTCAAGGCCATACTTCACATTAGAGAGAGAGAGAGAGAGAGAGAGGAGAGAGAGAGAGAGAGAGAGAGAGAGAGGGGTGTTTTCTAAAAATGACATGAAATTACTAAAACAAATATGCTATAACAGAGCTTCTTATAAAGTATATAGGCTACTGTATGAAATGTATAATTGGGTATCATGTATTCTGTATAACAAAACGAAAAAGCCAAATTAGCCAAAAAAAAAAAAAAAAAAAAAAAAAAAAAAAAAAAAAAAATTGACTTTTACCTGCAATGTATAAGTATGGGTGATATCCGTATATGCGCATTCTCAAACTGCGGCCACGGATTTATAAAAAAAATGCAGAAAATCCTCGGATGCGGAGATCCGATACATCTCTAGTATGTTTGTAAATATGTATATGCGTTTACATATGTATATGTATGTCTATAAGTTTATGAATGTAAGAATGGACACACGTACACACACACACACACACACTCAGACATATACAAATGGACACCAGGTAGATGGACCAGTGAATGCTGACAGGGATGACAGAAACATTAATATAGGTATCCAGAAGCAAATATGGAGAGCTGCGGGAAGAGGTGATGCTCAGATTAGGTAGGAAACGTTAAATGTCTGTGCGAGAAAAGGTAGGAATATATAAAGGGGGTTATCGAACTAAGTCACTTTATGGATGTGAGGTGTGAACGTTGAGTGTCAACGGAACAGAAAGACTGGGCCTGTCGAGGTAGGTACCTGCTCTCAAGCACAGGTTCCACAAGAAGATTTCAAAGGGTGGTAAATATGTGGTGATAGATAGACGGAAGTGGTAACAAGGTCATTGTCAGTGAGAGGATGAATCAGGGTCATTAGAGGTTTGGCTCTGTGGAAAGACTGCGGAATGTTAAAAAAAGCTAAGTATATCTTAGTTTAACCAGACCACTGAACTGATTCATAGCTTTCCAATTAAGGGCTAGCCCGAAGGATTAGATTTTTTACGTGGCCAGGAACCAATTGGTTACCTAGCAACGGGACCTACAACTTATTGTGGGATCCGAACCACGTTATATGAAGACATGAATTTCTAATCACCAGAAACAAATTCCTCTGATTCCATGTTGGCAGGGAGGTGAGAGATGTGACGGAGAGCGCATCGTTTGGAAGGCGTCTGGAAGGAAGAAGAGGAAGACCTGAAGTGTGCTGGATGAGTGAGTGGTGTGCTAAAGTTACTGGAAAAGAGGGGCCTGAATATCAAGGTTAATGGTGATGGAGGTGGTAATGAGTCGTCTGTATATATATATATATATATATATATATATATATATATATATATAATATATATATATATATATATATATATATATATATATATGTATATATATATATATATATATATATATATATATATATATATATGTGTGTGTGTGTGTGTGTTGTGTGTGTGTGTGTGTGTGTTTATAATGTATTTATATACTCTTGCACGCACATATAATATATATATATATATATCTTATATATATATATATATATATATATAATATTATACTATACTCTATACATTATGTAAGTATATATGTTTATACACATTACATATGTAAGTATGATTATATAAATATATATATATATATATATATATATATATATATATATATATATATATATACGTATATATATAATGTTTGAGATATCAACTGTAAATCCACAAATATATCATCATTATTATTGGAAGCTATGCTGCTACCCCAGCTGCGTTATCAATCTGCTGCGAGGCCAAGGGTCCAAATGAGAAAAGCTGCCCAGTACAGAAAAGGAGAATGAAAAGTCAAGGATAACCTGAACGAGAAATAGTAAATAGAACCAACTAAAAAGTATACAAACACAGAGTAAAAGAAAGAAGGAAAATAACTCAATACCTATAAAGTGTGACTGAAATCAGCTTGCTAACTCAATATCAGACGATCCAAGTGTGAACACCTGGATTCAAATGTAAAAAAACTGAGTGGTATTTGACATCACAGAAGAAAAGACACGAATATTCTCATGAAATGTATAGCTAACACACAGTGGTGTCATGTATAGTCTCGGAAGATCTGAATGCGCAGGATAATCGGAGTTATGAAATATCTCGAACAACATCACAAGGAGCCGACTGTGCCTGAGGTTATTATCAAGATCAGGGATAAGAAATGCGCTCGAATTCATGTTTTTTTTTTTTTTTTTTTGCCCAGAAATTGAAGATGTGAGTCAGTTGCTGAAGACCAACAAGGAACAATATTCCAGACACAGAAGAATACGGAAAATTGAAACGTCATCAAGATACACAGGTCTCGAAAATTCTGACAGTTCAGCGAAAGTGATAAAATATCGAGGAACTTAACAGGGGCGAACGCAGAGGACGGAAGTAGGATGCGGTCGAGTCCATAGTTTACGATTCTTAGTAAAGGGAAGCATCTTTCTTTTCAGAATGATACCCGGGAATACAAAAAGCGCTGACTCTTCTTCTGAAAAATTGGATGCCCGGAATACAAAAAGCAGAGACTTGACTCTTCTTCTGAAAAAATAGATGCCAAAAGCAAATAGTTCGAAGTCTGAAATCTCTGCGCAAAACATCTCAGGCAGCCTGCTGATGAGAGAGAGAGAGAGAGAGAGAGATACATGTTCCATTCTTCCATTTATTTCAGTAGTCTTGTATCTGTTTGAAAAAAGACTGAAATGTAGAGGTATTTTTCTCTGATGGGATGACTTTGTACGTTGCTGCTTCTCATACGAGTGACTTGTCTTTCGAGTGGCAGTCCTGAACACGAGAGTCAACCTGCTCGATCAGCCCTCCATAATATTTACTTCTACGACATTCAGTCTTTTCATGCAAGATTTTTAAAAATATTTTTCATTATCATGATAACAATCGTAGGAACGAAATACTTTTTCCTGTTGAATACAAACAGACACAACAGGACAGACTCATAATTGCCCCGATGCTGGTAGAATATCGTTATCCGCCAAGGATGTAGACACTCGCTTACTCTTGAATGATTCACTTAGTAGTAATTTTATTGTTGTTGTTGTTATTGTTGTATTAAACCAACACTTTTTTGTTGGCACGGGCCTTTCCCTTGTTTGGCCCGTAGGTGATCTGAAAAGATTCATTAGGTTCATGGTTAGTTTTATGAGTTTGGAAATATTTTTAGTTGTAGAGATAGGAGTGAACAGGGGAAGGATGATGGTTTCAGTAAGAGAGGGCCATCATGTCGTATTGAAGTAGAAGGTTGAAAAATGTAAGGCTTTCTAATATTAGAGAAACTGTACAGGTGGGGTTGTCCAACCCTTTACTCCCTTGGGTCCCTGCGGAAGGATTTCAGTGGTAGGTAAAGTTTAGAAGAATGATAGTGGATGATGTGGATAGAGCCTTACAGTGAGGGGATGTGATGAGGGTGATTGATGTTACTTTAGCTTATTTATCTTAGTGGAGGTAGGTTGTAGAGCTTCTGGGCATGCTCTTCTAAGTTAGTCATTTTAACGTCCGAGGCTTACAAGAAAATTACTTCCACGGGTCAAGAGGCCAAATGACTGGATTCTGAGCAATACCCGCATGAAATATGTAAAAAACGAGCAGTTAAGTGGCATGCTTCAAGATGTTTCAAAGTAGGAGGATTTCAGTGCTTTGGTAGCTCCAGCCATAACGATATGGAACTATTTCAGTTTCGTCGGCAAATAAATAAGAGTAGTATGTCCTCAAAAAACAAAAAAAAAACATGAACGAATTATCATGCTACCTTATTTGCAGCGTAAGGTATCGTGGATGACGGCGGTTATTTGCTTACTCGAAGTAAATTGAAGGTCAAGTGCTTTTAGTTAGCTTCGAAAGGACACACGAACAGGAAGGAGGGCAAGCAGACACGTCAGCCAATCGCCAGACAGCGCAACTTGACAGAGGCAATGGGTGGAAGGACAAGCAAAGAAAGACAAGTAGTTAAACAGGAAATCATGACACGGAGAACAACTGCTCCAATAAGAGGATGACGAAGCATGTTAACAAAATAATCATCATCCAGGAGTAATCGACTCTTCAGGGATTCAGCCAAAACAAAGCGATAAACAAATGGTTCAATCAGCACTCAATTCCGCAGACACCTCTTCCACACAAATTGGCTGATGACAACTTCACTGCAGATTCTAAATGCTCACTCACACGAGTCTCATTTTCTCTCTTGGGAGAGACAGAGATATATACTACGTACTATACATAAACACTTGCACAAGCACGAGCGCGCGCGCACGCACACACATATAGTATTTATTTATATTCGTATATATAAAAGAACCATACAAATTATGTATACTGAAGCATTCAGCACAAGATACTCCTGCATCCAACGGAGGCGCAGTACAGCGGGAAGACGAAGAGAAAGGAATCTGACGAACGACTCAATGCTTGAACGCTAATGGCTCGTATTCACCAACAAGATGAAGAAGGGGGACAGATACAGGAACGATATACCTATGAAGCGAAAGTTTGGTTTCTGAAGAAAGGATTTTGATTCAAAAGACCCGTAGGTTGCTGGTCGTAGCTCTAAAAATCCAGTCGACCTTTGCAAGATCTCTAAGTGCCTCGTGACCAATGGCCAGTCTCATGTGGAGACCACTACTATGAGATTCAGGGCTTCTGTAACACGTTTTTTTGGCAATAACTTTATCGAAGCATTTCATAAATATAACGCTTATTCAGAATACATATTATATCTACACATAAATTTTGACTGTATTCTGCATTACGTAGGTTGAATAAATTTGGTACTTATAATGTAAAAGTGACTTTTTTTGAAGACGGGCCAACTTACTCAGAGAAAAGGTTTCGAACGCACTAGTTACGTAACTTATGACAGCATATCTTCCCTCTTTCTCGATGGATGATTGGCTATACGTAACAAAGGCTAAACCTCTGGCAACAATGACATACAAATTTAAATACAAGCAAAGCAGTACACCTTTATGAACTCTGGAACCTCTCCACTGATAATTGTCATAATGAACAAACCAACAAAATATGTTAATAAATACAAAAACACTTCGATTATTAGTCTAACTCCCAAAATAAGTTTCCTTAAAAATTACAGTCTACTTTATAGGTCACAATCAGATTGACAAGATGTAGGGAATAGTTGGTAAATATCAAAAACATAGTAGACAAGCTTGATTTGATAACTGCTATATCCAATGTCAAGCAATTTTTATCTATTGGCTTTCTACCTATTTACTGAAAAAAAATAGCAGGTGCCGTATATTGGCTTTAAACTTTCACCAGTAATTATCGTCAGAATGATGACTTCATGAGGCTCCACCCACTTTCGCCTCGTTATAATTCAGGATAACACTGAAGGCTACCATGGGCATTGTTGGATTAGAAAATTTAACTTCTGGCTATAAAAACTAATTTCTCGAGTAGTTGTAAGAAGTGCTAAATGATCCTCAAGGATCCCAGCAGTTGGCCTAAACGTTTAATTCATGTATATTACTGCTATACTGTTGCGGCACTACTGCTACAATAGTATTACTACGCTAGCGCTGATACCCCACCCACATCTATGTATCGTTCCGCCATTCATAAAGTCTTCGGGTTTCGTCAAAAGGTGTTTGTTTACCTTGCTTACGTAATGAATGTTTTTCGACTCTTGGCTCGTAATCATTGGCCATGGCATCGTCTAGATCATTTTTACTCTATAAAAATTAAAACTATCGGGTTTAGGTTATTAATAATGCTGACAAAATTTGTGTGAGGTTGTAAAATATACATATGTCAACTTTCAGCTACATCCGATGCTTTGACAAGGAGCAAAGTCCAAACAACCGTGTTACAGAGACCCTGAATCTCATAGTAGGTTACTTTGCTCAAGCGCCCTCAAGAAAAAGTGAAAAGGAGCTTCGTAGGTGACTCCTCAGGTCGTCTTTAAGAACCTTATGGTTCTATTGGTCCTTAAGGGCATCTTCGTCTTCCACTAGAGAGAGTCTAGGGTTAGGTCCTGATGTAAGGTGGAAACTGGCTTTACTCGCACGTGTGACTGACTGTATGTTGATTTCCATCACATTTACTCACCAGAGGTCATTCGGCTTGAAATGGCATCACGTGTCCCTGGTGGGTCGAGAAGGTAGGT
>NC_061087.1:56195987-56198487 GCF_015104395.2 Macrobrachium nipponense
TTCCACCATTAGACTCTACCACCACCACCACTACCAGCTGCAGCAACAACCAAATGCGTGAGTGTGCTCTACCTTTTACCTGACGGAGAGGAAGGAAGGAAGGAAGGTGGTTCCTCAAGGGTATAGCTCCCCGTCTCCTCTCCCTCCCGCTCTCTCTCTCTCTCTCTCTCTCTCTCTCCTACTGGCACTCCTTGGGGCTGCACATCCTTTGACTGAGACTCAGTCTAAGGGCTTTTGCCGTTGCTGTTGCAACGAGTGTTGCATTTTGGAGGCCATTTCTTGGGTGAAGGCAGATTATATTGGGATGGTAGGCGTCGAAGGGGACGAGCTGGTGGAAGGGGAGACCTGAGTATCGGGCGAAGGAGGAGTTCCCTCCCTTTTGGAGGGTCGAGTAGCCGTAGGGCAGCAGCCTCCACCAACGCCGGTCGCCCACCTTTGATTTTACAATTTTCTGCACGAAAGAGATGAGAGAACAGATAACATCCGCAGATAGCCATTACGATAAGAGGTGTCAAGTTATGGTGGGGTTCCAAAGACATGGACAGAGCGGCCGCCGCCGCAGCCATTCCTTCCTACGACTTCCAGCAGTATGTGTGTATGTTTGTGTGTGTGTGTATGTATGTGTGTTTGTGCGCGCGTGAGTTTGTTCGTGCGTATATTGATGAGGATGCCCAAGCAGATTAACCAGGGCATCGTGTGCAGTGTGTTCGTAGCCTCTAGGCTGAGAATGGAAGTCCTCTGACGTTGTCCCATTGAAGCTGTACCTCCTCCTCCAAGGGGAAAGGCGGCCGACTCTGCCAGCGAGACCATTTGTTCTCACTTTCAGTTATTTGCTTTTCATTACGTGGGACAAATCAATTCGCGTCTGTTCATCAGCATCGGCGTTACACCTTTTTCAATGACGCAATGGCTCCTCGGGAGGCGCTTCCTCTATACCGCTCCATATATCAAAACAGTGCTGATGAATCATCCTTAATTAATTGACAGCCTATCATTCAAGTTTATTATATATATATATATATATATATATATATATAGATACATAATTATATATATATATAATATATATATTTGTACATATATACATTATATACATATATATATATATATATATATATATATATATATATATATATATATATATAAATATATATATACACACATATATATATTATATATATATATATATATATATATATATATATATATATATATATATATATATATATATATATATATATATATATATATATCTATATGTATATATATATATATATATATATATATATATATATATATATATATGTATGTATGTATCAACATTCATGATATTATTATTGGTATGGTGATGCCGTTGTTTATGTCGGTGTTGGAGCTGGTGCGGATTGGCTTTGCGATTTTCACATCTTCTGGTTCTTTGTGTCGCGCTGTTTTGTTTTTCATCTTGACGCCGTCGAGTTTTTCAGCGCTTGGAATATCCTATCTCGGTGCACGATACGGAATCATTCCCGCTCAGAAACACTCGCCAAGACTTCTCAATTCCTGTTTTGTCAAGTTTTCCTGTGTTCCTTTCATGCATTAGTTTCACAGAATCCTGTGAAAATTGACTCTCAGCTAGATATGCAGGTTCATAGATAGATATACAGCCACCTAGTCAAAAATCCAGAGAAATAGACAGATGCACAGATATGTATATAGATAGGGAATCGGACGTTGATGTTGAAAAAAGGTCATATTTTCAATGGATCAAATTCGTCGCCTCTTTTCAAAAGAAAGAGAAAGTGATTATAGTTGATGCTCACAAGCGCAATAAACAGTTACAGCATTGATGCCATAACTCCCCGACCAAGACAAAATGCTTCAATAGTTAGATCATGTTTTAACTTCTAATGAAAAATCAGCCATTATCATTATCATCATCGTCGTCGTCTCCGCCATTTACATTTTTTCCTAAATGATTTATTGTTCCTGCATCTAGAATCCCAATCTTGTATTTTGCTTTGCCTAAACTCAACGTTGTTTTTAGCCGCACGTGCACAGAGGAAGCGCTAACGGGCAGGGCAGCGAAGTCAGTTGAGGCTGAAGAAGTCAGCCAAAAACCTTTTATTTTGCTTCGCGTTCCTTGATCAGCGCCAAAAGGTCACAGACTGCCTCCTTCTCTCTCCGTGATGATTTCAATGCCGATCACACAAGATCAGTGAAGTATTTGATTGCAATCAGCGCCGGAAGTTTATTAATATATAATATAAATGTCGCGTCAAAATGGGGTGGAGATGTTTTCCTCCGCCCTACACAATTCATAGGTGAACATAATCACATTTTTTCTTTTATTAAAGAAGATATATATTATTTTCCCATAGAATAGGTTGCACATTTCGCGCGGTGTCCAGCAGTAGACCAATGTGGGAAGCAGTAGTCATAATCCTTTGCTCCTTCCTTTCGCCAGCAGTGTTTATTTAGCTGGTAATTATTTCTGACAGTTAAATAATGACATACACGA
>NC_061087.1:56200987-56203487 GCF_015104395.2 Macrobrachium nipponense
AGGCTTAGCAGTTACCGAATAACTATTTGTCTTGCACTTTCTCCAAGACGTCTTTGCGTTGGTGTTTTTGTCGATAAATTCTGGTGTCGGGCGGTCGCTGTTCCCGCCTTCCTCGTATCCATAGCTGAAGGTCTTCGTTGGGAGGCCATCGATCAGCATAACGGTATTAGGGAATGGAACATCACTACGCTATGAAAAACAATAGTGTTATGAAGACAAATACTTGGAACCCATTTATTTCGTACGACAAGATGGATATCTGTGAGAAATGAAGCCAGTCATAAATTGCTCGAGTTTAGATTTTGAAAATTTAAGAAACTATATTTCATGCTGAATCACGTTAGTTCATAATAATAATAATAATAATAATAATAATAATAATAATAATAATAATAATAATTAAAGGATGAAGAAGAAAAACAAGAACAAGACGATGAATAATAATAATAATAATAATAATAATAATAATAATAATAATAATAATAATAATAATAATAATAATGATACAGGTTTTAATTAAAGTAATGGCTATTTCAACGGCATTTATTTGGTATAAGTTTCTCTATTTTTCTTATTACTGACTTTTCCTCTGTATTCAAAGTGGCTATTAAAACGCCAAATGAATCCCCCATTTGGCGTTTTAATAGCCAATTGAGTACAGAAAAAGTCCTCTATACAGAGTCTTCTATACAAAATAAACGCGGCTGAAATAGCCATTATTTTCTATAAATCCTGTATTAACGAAGGTCTTCTTCCAGCATATAATAATAATAATAATAATAATAATAATAATAATAATAATAATAATAATAATAATAATAATAATAAAAGGAAGAAGAAGAATTACAAGAACAAGAAAATGAACAATACCAATGAAATCAGTCATAATCCTGCTATAAATATCTGTAAATCACGTATCTTAATTCACTTTGTTGTATACTTTCTTAGATGACTGCCTGTGGGCTGTCTGCACGTCAGAGGAAATAAACCTAAGACAACTGAAATCTTTATATGTCCTTAGGAAACCTGATATACCAGCTACATGATGATGAGAAAAAAACAATAAGAGGAATTGAGAAGATTCTATATGAATTAAATGCCGTTGAAACAGATATAATATTCAATGCTACTGCACTCAGATAAGGTCTCCTTCCTAATAATAATAGTAGTAATAACGATAATAATAATAGTAATTGTATTACAATTAAGAGGAAGAAGAAGAATAACAAGAACAAGAAGATGAACAATATCAATGACATCAGTCATATAATAATAATAATAATAATAATAATAATAATAATAATAATAATAATATAATAATAATATAATAATCAATAATTTTGGTAAGACCTTCTTTTAGGCAAAAGCTGTAAAAAAGAATGGAAAAATTAAGCAATTTGATTTATATATTGTTTTTTTCTGTTTATCTTACAATTCGCTTCCTAGGCTCAGCGATAATAATAATAATAATAATAATAATAATAATAATAATAATAATAATAATAATAATAATAGGTAGAAGAAGGAGAACAAGAACAAGAAGAATAAAAATAACAAAACCATCAGTAATAATAATGATACTCATAGAATTAATGAAAATGATAAAAATAAGGAGAATTCCTGAAGTTTTTCCCTTCGAGAAGGCGAGAGGAGAGGAAGGCAGGGACGCCGGGAATGGAAAACAAGAGCGAAAGCGAAGTGGAAGCGACAGGGACTTTCGTCAGCGGCGGCGGAAGGAAGGAGGGAATGAAGGAGGGAAGGAGGGAATGAAGGAGGGAAGGAGGGAATGGAGGAGGGAATGAAGGAAGGAAGGTGGAAGGAAGAAGGGAGGCGGCGATCGACGGAGGTTCTTCCAAAGTCCAAATTGGTTGTCGGAGCAGAAGGGACAAAATGGGTTGTAATTGTGTTTCCGGTTATGTAAATTTTATTGTGTCGTTTCCTATTAGGTAAATGAGAGCGAGCGCTCCTATTAGCGGTCAGGGTGGTGTGAGATGGTCACTCGAAGCGAATAATTAAAAAGCTGTAAAGTTCAGTCATAACTGAGGGCCGAATCCATTCCCGTGTGGCGTTCTGACGGCTGTGATCTACGCCTGGAAGGAGGTGAACAGACGCTTCTGCCAGTGCAGTGAGGGTCCCGGCACTGGAGGTATATATACACACATACATACGTATAACAGTTTTCTCTCTGCGTCATCTGATGAAGCCGCTGCAGCTGCAGTTTTGATGACGACATTGGAATGGAGGTTCGCATCCCTTCGGATGTTATTGTGCAATGCAGGTCCTTCTCCCAACCGTATGAAAGGCCGGAGTTTCATTTCCCGAAATCCTTTCAAAAATCAAACCTTGTCCAACTAAACGGAGAGAAGTAAGGAAAGACATTCATTTCAATCATTATTAGAAAAAAGATGGTTCATACTGCTCTATAAATAGAAAGACGCATTTCCGTGTCGCTAACAACAGTTACCATAAGGTTGTCTCTCTCTCTCTCTCTATCTATCTC
>NC_061087.1:56210987-56220987 GCF_015104395.2 Macrobrachium nipponense
AACGTAGTGCATAGCGGAAAGACAACATAATGTCCGCCATTTTATTGTTTGCTTCTTCTCACTGAGTAACACACACAGAGAGAGAGAGAGAGAGAGAGAGTGAGAGAGAGAGAGAGCTGTAATACGAGTCTCGTCCGTCCGATCTGTCTATGCATGTAGGGAGGAAGGTCGTGAAGGAGTTAACATTATGTCTCGCCATCTTCACATTCTATTCGCCCTTCTTCTTCTTCTTCTTCTTCTTCTTCTTTCTATCCTTTTGGCAGATTCAATGACAAATGCTCCATCTGCCATAGTCGTTGTTGTGTCTGTCGTTATCAATTTTGTCACTTTTTTCTACCTTTCCTAGTTTGAGTACATAATGAGGAGGGGCTTATTCTTCAGACTCTGTTTTACTCTCTCTCCTTTCCCTGTACCATTGTTTATGCACAAGATTGTTCCATCTCTACTTTCCCAGGTCACGCTGAAAGCATTTCCCAGACAATGATTAAAACAGAATCATGTCACAAAGCCCATGAATTTTTGACACATTCCTGAGTGCTGTTCATCTGTGAAATGACAGTCTAGTAACAGGATTACTACTGGCCTAAATAGCAAGCAACTTTATTTGACTCTTTTGTGAGAATGTAAGGATCAGTAAATGACCTACGGCGTGTGGGTGAGGCTTCCCTTTTCTAACGACGCAGCTGCGTCAGACAGATAATAGTAACATTAAATGAAAATGGCCTCGGAACAGTTTGAAGTGAAACAAAACTTAAACTCATCATTTTCTGAATTTTCTATTGTCAAGTGACGCCGCCACAGAATGGTTTTTAATATCAAGTGAACATTGTCTTCCTGTAATTAAGAGACCTTTTAACTTCGGCTGAAGGTATCCATTATTAACATCTAAGCAGACAAAGAATTTCCTAAATAAGAGAAGAAAATTGTACTTGCCATGTGTTCGCAGAAAAAAGGAGAGATGGAGATGTAGAACCTGACGGTGACATTCCCATCGAAGAAATGAAAGATTTTCACAGCAAACAGATGTCAAAATTGTTTTCAAATACAAATTCGTTGGAGGATGTCGAAATCTGAATTCAGTAAGTGTCAAGGAAAGGAAATTCCGACGCGCGCATTCCTGCTGATGCTGCTGCTGATATGCTTTGGTCGAAAAGCGGAGCTCTGTCGACACATCACTTGAGGAAAGGTAACTCATAACAAGCTGAGTTGCAAGTCAGTTCTCGAGTCCTCTACTTTGTTCTTTCTCATTATTCCCTTCATTTTCACCTCTGTCTTTTATGCCCTTGTGGTAACAACTTCTCCTTTCATGACCAGAATATGAACAAATCGGAGACAAGTCGCTTTTCCTCTTGCATTTATCTTTGGCAGTGACTTGAGCGCAGTCTTTTGCATTTTCGATATACAAAGCGGACGGATGTCTTTTTGGAAACATTCAGGTACATAAATTAACTGTCGAATTGTAAAAATGTGACCCTTTCAACCTTCCTTCTTTCTCAAATTTAGCTTAAAAATCACATTTTTCCATCGTTTATTCGCATTTAACTCAGACATCCCATCAAGAGAAAAGAGTTGGTTTAACTGTTCGTTCATATTTGATCAATTTTCCTCCATATACAGAGTGTCCTCTGTTGTTTACTTCTTCTCTTTTCTTTCCATGACCTGTGACCTTACTCCCGAGTACGCGTGCAAATCATCTGTGCTTCCACAAATCACGCTAACATTTATAAATCTATTTTCCTTGTTTCAGTTTTATCATTTCCAAATTCATTCTTCAGTTTCTGCAGCTTCTCACAACCCCTCATTTTTACTGTATCATTGCAAACATCAACCACCTTGCCTGGCATGCCTGGCCTTTTTCTTATTCTACAAATTGAATTTAACTCATAGTAAAGATTGTGGTTTCATGATTGTTGTAAGTACTAGTACGTTGCTCCAATCGACCTCTATGCCGAATATATTACATTGCCTTTATTGCATGATGATGACAATGTCTGTTTCTGTGAATGTTTTCATTCTCGACAGAAATCTCGACCTTTATTCAGTCATGTTTTCATTTCGTTTGTTATAGTCAGCATTTATACTGAAAGAGATGGATGAAAATATGCATAGTCAAGCCTTCAGCTTTTCCTGGGTGTGAGCGTGACCTTTGTTCACAAAGCGGTGAGCGGTGGCTACGTCATGACCTCAACATCGTCACCCATAAATGACTTGGCTAGGCCTAGTTCTTTTGCTTGACAAAATGCTAAAGTACAGTGTCTCGGACGTTACTATTTTTGAATAAGGATGAGTGGATTTGTACAAGTTGAAACTGCTTGGCAGATCATAAAGTGAAAGACTTCTTTATTAATCTTTCCCGAGGTCTGATCTCCAGTCCGAGTATTCACATCCATTACAGGTGTCGTCCAACATCTGACGCAGCAGTAGTCCTGGAGAGGCTCTCTGCCCCTTCATGGCCAGTTGACATTTTGCCCTTCAGATGACTAAGAGGTCTTGTGTTACATTGCTGTAATCTGTGTGATTTTTTTCCGCATTGTTCTCACGTTTCCCGTTGTTGACTTTCTCCTGAATTCTTTTACCTTAAAATGTCTGCTGCAGGTTGTAACAGCTCTAAATATGAAATTTAATGTTGAAAGATTGAAGTTAATTAAGATGTTATCTTTATATATGGGGTCTACAAGAACGCCAAGAATGTAAGTTCTATAACAGTTTATGAGCCATGAGGGACAGGTTATTTTTTCCTGGTGTTACTGATCAGGAAACTAAGTTTGTGCTAAAACTGTCAGTATCCTGTTTGTCTCCAGTGGTAAGAGCCCTCTCACATCCTGCATAGGCCGCTCTGTAGGGTGCTCCTAGTATGGTTGCCAGCTGAAAGCATATGTAGGTGCTTGGACACTTATAAACGTATCCAACTCTAATGCTTATGTACATCATATTAAGGCGCAAAACGCGTTAAAATGAACTGCCGCAGGAGTACCCGTAATAGCAGGGGCAAATGACTGTCATTCTTCACCTTCGACGGTTCGTGTGACTAAGCATAACCTGAAAACCAGGCAAAGCAGTGAATGGTCTGAATCATGTTGATCACAACAAATTGAAATCCTTCACCTCGTCAACTGTTGCTAAAAACTAAGCCAAGCTCTTTCACTGAATGTTTGAAGCCTTTCAGTTCTGTTCACTTCCACATTGTACCTTTAGCTGCCTATCAAATTTTGCTGATCATTCTAGATATAAGGGAAAATGATAAGCAGTCTAGAGATTGTCTGGAGAAGTAATACTTAGCTGGATTCATCGGTTATTTGTAGGAGATAACTGTGTTATACATTCTCAAAACAGTCCGTATAATTATCATTTAAATAAATATAGACTGAGTAATATGCCTTTCCTAAAAGGTAGTATGAGCTGGATTTTTGCATTTAAACATTTGCTTTTTGGTACCCAGCATGCATACAGGAAGCAATTTCTTAATTGCATTTTCTTTTCTGGAAAAAAACTTTTCCAGAACAATCTTCACAATGCATAGTAAGTCAGACTTCTTGAAACTACCTCTAGTGACTGAGATTGTGTTTTGACATTGCTCATTTTTTTCATTGGAAAATATCTAGGAAGGCGTTAACACCTATTTTTGAAATGTCAAATTTTCAAATAAATAATAAAAAAAAACTTTTTCTATCCACAGTGCCTCTTAAACGTTTTTTTTTTTTTTTTACTCTTTTCAGTTTGGAGAAGGAACACTCGCTCGCTCCTGACGGAAGGCTGAGGAGAGACGGGCAATGTAAGTGCAAGAGTGCGTGAAAAGAGAACGGCAGTGAATAGAGGACGGAATGGGTAAGGCTTGCAGTAGATAGTGAAGAGAAACTACGTTGAATGGTGAAAGAACTTGAAAGGGGTTTTGCGAGGAGGAAGATGAAGCTAATGTCAGTAAGAAGTATACAGAAGTCAAGACGAGAAGCCATGAATGTGAATATGAATGGTGAACTGATTTCGAAATGAATGTAAAGGAAGATTTTAGGGAAGTAAAACGAGCGATTCAAAGAATTAATGACGCAAACCAAATACCAAGAGTTCTTGAAAAATCTGAAAGAAAACCGCGAGTTTTACGTAATTAAGAAACGGGATTATTCTCTTTATGGGTGGGGACAGGGAGGAGGCGGGGGGGGGGTGGGGGGGGGGGGGGGGGGGGGGGGGGGGGGGGGGGGGGGGGCGGTTGAGAGCATGTGGCAGATGAGCCAGCTGATTTGTAAAGAGAAATGATAAAAATATGCAGTAGCGTTTGGTGAGAAAAGAATAAGCTGGCAGGCATCACGAGGCTTAAAAGGGAGGAAAACGATTTGACTTACTTAGTGGTCAGGAAGGTATACATACTTCCTACATATCAAATTGGTGCGCCAAAGATGCCGTGGAATTATTAACTATAGTTTTGTTATTGAGCCACTAGAAATTACCTCGAATAATCGACATCCATTGATTGGTTCTGGGCAACTTTGATACTGATAGCTCGCTATGGAGGTGGGCGCAACTGTTTCTTTGTGGGTTAAATCTGGTCTGTCTATCATGGTATGCCATTCTACGTACTAAGGTTGGATATGAGTATGGGTCCGGGTAACGTTTTTTGAGAAGAAATCAGTTGAAATTTTAGGCCAAATTCAATGGGACGAATGATTATCTTTTGTACTGATATCAGTGCAATAACGGTCTATCATTTCTCAGTTAGTTTGAAAATGTAACCGTTCAGTTTCTGAATAATAGCACCGGGAATGTACCGGTTAACTAAACTAAGACTTTGGTCTAAAATATGACTGGAATATCTGCTACACACCAACTTGCCGATGGCAAGATGCACCTCTGAGGGCCACCAGCCAACGACTTAACCCAGTCTGGAAATGAGAGAAAACCGCGGCGAACATCTGGAGTTAGCAGAAGATCTAGATCGATCATCAATTTTAAAAAACCAGCCAATCTTTCATGTATCATAACATGTCTATAAAATTTTAAATAATGACTTGCGTATGGAGAAACAAAAGATAATGATATGATATCCTGATTATACTGATAACATTCATATGGTGACAAACACTAGTACATGGATCCATGCCGTCTCTTTATTTAACCTTTGTCAAGCAATAATTTTTATTTTAGTGACTGTACCTCCACAGCAGACAATACCTATTAGTCAAGCTTCTGATTAATATGTAACAATATAACTATTATAGTCATTGAATCCATATTTCCACGTAGACTACGCCATATTATATAGAAGAGACCGTCCGCTGCCTCCACCTTCGTTTCTTTTTCTATAGATGGAACACAAACCTGATGACACTTTTTGATCATCACAAGAGTTAAAAAGTTATTTAATATATTCAATGACCTGGGACTTGTGACAAATCTCAGGAAAAGAAATGTAGATGAAAACAAAATATGCGCTATGCGATGAAATAAAGGAGAGAGAGAAAGAGAGAGTAGGGGTTGGTGAGGTCGAGACTTGAAATATTCAGGAACAATGCAATTCAAATGAGATGGAATTGAGCGAAAGAATAAATAAGAAAAATAAGATCTGGGAAACAAATATACCGGAACTGAAAAACGGAAGTAGGATTATACCTTAGTTTCTGAGAATCTGTATTGCAGTACAGATATGGATCTCGGAATGGCGGAGATTTTATCAGAGAGATTTGAGAATGAAGTTCTGAGAAGAATAAGTCAGATGGCGGGTAGAGTGAGACATAATGCTGCAAGGAAAATGACGGAAGTTCCATCATCATAAAGATGAAATAATGAGATGTATATAGATGGTTTGGACATTATCACTGACGTGGTAGGGTCAGCTGGCCTTCTCCACATGCTAGAGGAGTTGGAAGACCCAGTCTTACCTGGATGACAATATATATATATATATATATAATATATATATATATATATATATATATATATATATATATATATATATATATATGAGTGTGTGTGTGTGTGTGTGTGTGTGTATATATATATATATATATATATATATATGTGTGTGTGTGTGTGTGTGTGTGTGTGTGTGTTGACGGGGATCGGATCCGAGGTAGAACAAAGTGGATATTAAACGACATTTAATTTTGTAGCTTAATGTTTGTGAATATAAGAATGCCACGGTGATATATATATATATATATATATATATATATATATTTATATATATATATATATATATATATGAATAATTATCACATCGAACCGTGATCCATTTATATATCAATTCAAGCTACAAATGTCCTTTAATATCTAAATTCACTTTACCTCCCAAATGATATATTTTCATATATGTACCGAAGGGGAATTTTTTTTTTTTAGAGTTGATAATTTCGTCCCCCCATGGGATCGAACCACCGTCCAAGTGGACGGGGACGAAATCAGGACAGTGACGCTATCCACTTGGACGGTGGTTCGATCCCATGGGGGGACAAAATTATTATCAACTTAAAAAAAAAAAAATTCCCCTTCGGTACATATATGAAAATATATCATTTGGGAGGTAAAGTGAATTTAGATATTAAAGGACATTTGTAGCTTGAATTGATATATAAATGGATCACGGTTCGATGTGATAATTATTCATAACAAAAGGCTACGTGCTGTCAAACGCTCGAATTGGCCAACATGGTAGACGGGGTTTCATATCGATTCTAATTACGAAAGCACCCAGATCGAGGGTGATTTGTAAGGTCAGAATCGATATGAACTTATAGCGTCTCTGTTGGCTGATTGGATAGCGTCACTGACTGTCCTGATTTCGTCCCCGTCCACTTGGACGGTGGTTCGATCCCATGGGGGGATGAAATTATTTATCCAACTAAAAAAAAAAAAAAAATTCCCCTTCGGTACATATATGAAAATATATCATTTGGGAGGTAAAGTGAATTTAGATATTAAAGGACATTTGTAGCTTGAATTGAATATTATATATATATATATATATATATATATAGTATATATACATATATTACTATATACATGTGTATACATTCATTAATGCATGTTTATAAAAATGAGGGAGGTATAACCGTCAGGTTTTCAGCAAGCAACCTGAGGGCTTTGGGTTTACCTGGTCCTATAGAAAGAATGAAGAAGACCATTTGGCGAAGAGCACGTCAAATCATGAAGTGCTTGGCCGAGGGAAGAGAGCGAGACTTAGAGAATATCAAGATGAAGCCCAAGAGGTATGAGAACGAAAAAGTCTTCTTGTCTGATCGATGCTTGCGAATGTCCTCCTCCTGTGCAGGCCTAAGAAGCAGGCTGATGCACAGAAAGCTTCTCTACGGTGGCACCGCTCAGTACCGCTGCAAAGGCTCTTTCTCCTAAAATATAATTAGCTTTGGTTTAGTGGCTGGGAAACTCGCGTTATTATCCAGACAACCTGTTTTGTATTTTGGGGGAGAAATGTACAGTACATATTTCGCTAAAGCACACTGTACCTTTGTTCACCTAATTGGATATTGAGTACATGGTAATCGGTTACTCCCAGGCTGGAAATGGAAAGGGGACCAACATTATCTTTCGGGAAGGAGAAGAACAGCTGCGAGCATACACAAATCCAAAAGATCGTTCCACGCAAAGGGAATTCCTGCAGTTAATAGAGATTGTTACATAGCCCATTAACCATGTGCTGGAAGGGTCATGAGTCTAGGTTTCTAGACCCAATCCGAGAATGTCTGTAATCGGAAGGGTCCGGCATCTGTAGCAACAACCCAAAATTAGGAAATTAACTTAGGCGATATATATATATATATATATATATATATATATATATATATATATATATATATATATATATAATAGAAAGAGAGAGAGAGAGAGAGAGAGAGCTGTATGTGTAGGAATTTAAGATAAAACATTACATAACTATTTGGTACTCTGAAATTGACCTTCTATATACCTATTCTTCCGCACATTTACGCGCAAAGTCAGAAAAATAGGTACACAAAACGTCAAATTTTGGGGTACCTAATAGATATTTAACGGTTCATTTAACATTGCGAGTTATTCCAAGACCAATACTGCTACGAATATCAGCCTCTAGTTTTAAAGTAACAAGAATGAAAGACTTCTGGCACTGGGAAGCACAAAAATGTGATCCCCATACAATGGGGATGAGTAAAATGCACTGGTGAGGGACGTTCAAGGCGTTGAAGGACATTCCCAGTTTGAAAGAGGCTTCAAGGACTTGGCCAAACAGAGCATTTGCCCATAACTGGTGAGGAAGGAATCCACCTTGGGCTTTGCATACCCTACATGTGGATAGGGTACAGAAAGGTAGAGCGATATGATAACAGGTATTTTTGAAGGGAGAAAACTAGGATATTGACTTCGACTGGAATCAAGGACAAAGGTCACGCGTTGACTAAAAAGAACAGAAGGATTATGTCAAGTGTGAATGAGGGAGATATGGCAGAGGCAGAGGCAGAGGCAGGGGTAGGTAGCACCTCTTGTTCCAGGAATAATGCGGGCGTCTGAAAAAACTCAAATAGATCAGAATAGGATTTGTGCTTGGAATATAATGTATCATAACAAAAGGGCTATGCGTGTGTATCATGTCTACGTATAGAAAAAGAAACAGATTGGAAGGTCATTTTTTGGAGAGAAAATGAATTTATGGGTGATCAGTTTGAAAAGGGGCAAAAGTTATTCCTATTAAAATAAATATCATAAATAAAAACCTAATTTACTCGGTATTTTTAGAGAGAGCTTAGACTGAAGAGGTCTTTTTGGTTTGTATTCTGGATAAGCTTGATTTCTGAGATACTATTCCAGGAGAAGAATCTTAGTAGGTAAACTTGCGAAGGAGAATATAATAAATACAATTTGTAAGATTATTTGACACAAAGAGAAGATAGAAGACGAAGTTGAAGAATAGAAGACAGAAACAGAAATGACATAAGTCAGTTGCGATAATTGAGAGTTGGCACTTAATGAAATGGGATTATAATTATTTTTGTAGGAAAACGATTCAAAATATGGCTACGAATGAAGTCAATGCAGGTGGGGTTCATTAGAGATAAGCCAGAGTAGTAGGTAGGAATAAAGCGAATGTTGAATAACCATGAGTAAGGGTGTCTAAGAATGGGAGCAAATGACGTTTGGAAAATTCAAGAATGGGGTCAGTGGGGCGGTATTTAGCTCCTTCGAGGCCCCAGTGGATAAAGAGAGAGAGAGAGAGAGAGAGATGATGGGTTCAAGAGATTATGGGAAGGGTAGGCAAGTGCTGTTAAAATGATATGTGGAGGTGCACGAGTTAAATAATAACACTGCCATGGGTAAAATGAGTAATAAAGTACTAGCAGCTCAAATGATCAGGCAGAATGTAATCGAAACCTCATAAGGAATAAATTGGCGCCAGGGGAATATGAATGCCAAGAGAAAGGATATTACTACAAATGGAGAGACGCTGTCAGTAGAGAATACACTCTCGTGTCGATGGAGTGAGTATTTTAAAATCTCATTTCATGGACACAACTGCAGCACATAATTTGTGATGCAAGAGTGGAAAGGATTAACTAGTTCCCCTATGTTTGGGAAGGAGATTACTGAGCCTATATGGCGGACAATTAAAGTGTTCAAAGTCAACAGAAGAAGAAGGAGGTTTCTGTAGCATTACGGGGTAATGCTACGGGGTAGCAAGTCATGTCTGGAGGACTGAAATGTACGATGGAATGGGTGGGAGAAATAGTTTGGCCTTTATTTAGAGGGAATGTGTCTACTAGAATCTCAAAATGGCAGAAAAACGTGAATATAAGAAGTATGGTTTAACAAGGGAGACCATACATGTGTCAAGTGTTTGTTAAGAATGAGTAGTTGTAGAAGTTTTAAAATAAATAGAGAAGGCTGTAGATGACATACCACGGGACTAGAGAAAACTTTTGACAGGATAAAAATAGATACAATGCTTAATTTGCTGAAGAAACTTATTGATGATGAAGTTGCCGAGTAAGATCGTAAGTTTTCACGAAAAAAGAAGCTTTTGTTG
>NC_061087.1:56225987-56228487 GCF_015104395.2 Macrobrachium nipponense
ATACATTTTAGGATTACTTTGCGATTCCCTTACAGGGAGGCAGCAGCAATTTGTGATTGATGGGATCTTTAGTGAACCAAGACCTATTGTATCCGGAGTTCTGCAAGGTAGCGTTCGGTCCACTATTATTTTGAGTATATACAAGCGATATGGTTGTTGGCCGGGAAAACAAGATTGTTCAGTATACCGCTGATGCAACACATGTGGGTGTAGTCGAGTCTCCACTTTTGAGCAATGAAGAAGCCCTCAGCCTCAATCGGGATATGGATCGGACTAGTGAATGGTGTAGTCGGTGTGATAGAAGGCTGAGCTCCCGTGAAACGAAAACGCAAAGGATTAGTAGATCTCGTACAGATTTCCCACCCCATCCTCCCCTTCAGGTGGATGGAACTTTGCTGAATGAGTCTGAAGCTTTAACTATTTCAGGTGTAACTTTTGACTCGCATCTTACATTTGAGAAACATCTAATGAAAGTTTCAGCAAATGCCTCACGAAGGTTAGGTCTTGTTCGTAACGCCTCATATATCTATAATAGTGATAAAATCAATGCAACCTGCTTTGAGTCATTTGTGCTTCCTTTATTAGAATGTAGTTCTCCGGTGTGGATGTCTGCTTCTGCCAGAGTTTTTTCTCTTACAGAGTTGTTCGTGGCGGTAGGTTTCTGTTTATTAATATTAGCAATTATGACTGGACTATCGGCTGACGGTCTCTTTGTTTGTTCGTTTTTTCATAAGTTGTATTTTAACAGAGATCTTTTACATCCACAATTGACCACTGATCCCTTTACTTGCCGAGAGCAACCGGATTCGCTGAACAGCAGCACCAATATTTAGTAGATGTGCCTTACTTTGAACTTCTCAGTTCCAGAGTATTTTATTCCCCACACCGCTCGCATGGACTGTGGAAGAACAGTCTCCCTCCTACTGAGGATGTCGTGCAATTGGAACTCCAAAATTTCTAGCGAAGATGCAATGCATTACTCCCCTAGTGCTATTCTCCTGCATTTTAATACATTTTATCTATTAATTAATTAATCTTTTTTAATGAGTGAGATCTCTGCTCCCCGTATTTCCCTTTATTTTCGATTACTTCCTAATGAACATCATATTCTTTTTATCAAGGTTATTTTGCTTCATTATGATTCTCGATATATTTTAACATTAGATGTAAATAAATCGACCTTCTAATTCAAATCTTGATTTAACCATATATAATGATCAGATATATTTCACCAGAGGGGCCAGTGACAGGCTATTGTGCAGTTGCACAGCGTCCTAAATACTAAACATGTAGGCATATGGTAAGTGTCGAAGTGTCTACTTCACACAGCTAGCAACCGGTTAAAACCTGCCAGTGGCTGCTGAAGAGTTAGCACGATGACTTATGGTCTTCCCAAAAACCCCGGTCCATAGCTCACAGGGTTAGTGAGGTCGTGTTGTTGGTGGAATCTTATCAAGCTTGAGCTCGGCTTGAGCTCGAAACTGCCAGTCTGAGAAGTCCGGGCAAAATCAATTGAGCTTCCAGGATACGACGACACCACCGTCCGGCCTGTTCGGCCATCTACATTGCAGTAACATGTAGTAATTAGCCAACTGTTGACCTTTAATGACTTTTCCCAAATATCCCAGATATGTCAGGAATGCCCCATTTTACGCAACTCCAAAACCTGCTCACTATATCACATTTTTAGCTTTCTGTAAAAGAAAACTATCGAGATGGCTATTTGTCGGTCGGTCTGCGCTTTTCCTCTGCGCCCTCAGATCTGAAAAACTATTGAGGCTAGAAGGCTGCAAATTGACTTGTTGATCATCCACCCTCAAATCATTAAACACAACAAATTGCAGCCTTCTTGTCTTAGTAGTTTTGATTTTATTTAAGGTTAAAGTTAGCCATGGTCGTGCGTTTGGCACCGCTAAATGGCAACAAAACAGGCAACCAACAGTCAGTGGCTGAATGTTTCATGGGCAGCGGCTGGGAGTTTCATACAACATTATTTTCTGTATAGAAAACTCGATTTCGTCGAAGAAACTTCTGCGCAATTTTTACTTGTTCCTTGTCGCCTGCCTTTGCATCCAGATCGATCAGCAGAACATCCATCAATTCCAATTGTCCAAACACAAGTAACAGAGAGGCAGACTCTCCCCCCGAGACTCACTTCCCCTCTAATCTTTATTCTTGAACGAAGTACTATTCTTAGACTCTTAGACTTACTGCATATTCACTGTATAATGCGTTTTGTATAAAGATGTATCAAGCAAACTGTGAACACGAGATCTAAAGTTATCACGTGCAAAAAAAAAAAAAGAAAAAAAAAAGAAAAGAAAAAAATGGTATTTAATATACCACTACACTAGACCTTTGTCAAGTTTTTGCCTCATAAAAATACCATGTTATGAAAACAAAATCTCAAGTCTTCAAAAAACCTATATATACGTAATATCTGCCTGCCTATTCACGTCTGGTGGTTTCCATGAAAACTTAACTCCATTGCCATTTCCTT
>NC_061087.1:56233487-56240987 GCF_015104395.2 Macrobrachium nipponense
TCGAGGTAAAGTACCACAGTCGTCTATTCCCTGGGACCAAGATGGCCGAAATGAGGCTTCATAACTCAGCCTGGAAACGCTTACTGTCTCACGACATGATAGTTGCCACTACTTTATCCATTGCAATTGCCCTACTCTTCCCCTCCCCTCCCCTTCTTATCCTATCCCCCTTACGTACCTCTCCATTACTCCTCCCACAGGTCCCCTCTCGGTCTGTCTGTAGTACCCCTCTGCCGTGGACCCTGCCTCTCCCACCTTTCCTACCCATCCACTCCTGCTTCCTTTCCATTCTACAACGCGTACTACAAGTTCCTTCTCTATTCACGCAGTTTATTCCATACGGAAAAGATATCCCCCATTCTCTCTCTCTCTCTCTCTCTCTCTCTCCGCTCTCTCTCTCTCTCTCTCTCTGTGTCTCTCTAATGGGATCTCCCCTGGACCCCTTCCCATTCCTTTCTCGCTTAGATTCATTGCATTGGTTTTGTATCGCATTATTTTACCAGTTTTTCCTTCTTGTCGTCTTTCATTTTTTTTATTCTCAAGAGCTGGGTAAAGACAAATAAAGTCGAAACTGAGAAGTAGTTAAGATCAAGGACGAAATGAAATTTGAAAAAGATTAAAGCGCTTGGCAAGTCAGTCGATGATCATATCTTTAGATGATAAAAATAAATTTCAGAGATGAATCAAGATTTTGAATGGTGATGATAAGATATATGTACACAAGAAGGGAATCCTTAAGTGAAATGCTATCTATCATAAATGCCTTAAAAAGATCTAGTGTCATTTGACTTGCAAAATGATGTCGGAACTGAACGATTTCCGGCCTTGATAAACGATGTCTGAATCTGACATCACAATAAGATGAACGAGACATGTGACGAATATATTAACAACTGCAGATTTAAAAGCCAAAAACCAAATTCAGCTTTAAAAGTTATATATTTTTCTAATGATTTCTCAATTCTGAACACAGAAAGAGTTGTAGATTAGTTAAATGTTCATCTCACCATCAAATACTTTATTTTCATTCGTTCATGACGTCCATTATCTCTATAATGAGGTCAGAAGAGCCTCGTGACTCATCTTTTCAGCTTCATCGAGACAACCTTAAAATCGTCTCAGTCGGTCACGGGCCACCTTCCTCTAGGCAAGGTCCCATGCTGGCGTAAGGGCAGCTGAATTTACTCCAACTAACCAGCCAGCTACGAAAGCTCAAAAAGAAGTAGTTAGGTAGTTAGATTTAGCCAGCTTTGTGCTATCACGGGCTCTTGCTTTTCAGCAGCCCGTAACTGGTGACTGATAATTATATTCGTCACTGGGGATCCCACTCGGCTCAATTTAAACCACTGGGCCTGGAATGAGAAGAAGCAGTAAGTAGGAGAGTCTGGGGAGGAAGTGATAAAATTTAAGTTAGGGAATAAAGCTGGGAAGAAAAGTTCCCCTAGGAGATTGCCGGTGAATATTGGTGGTATGGTGAATGGATGATAGTTTTTAATTATACATGGATGACTAAATGCCATTCAGGTCTTGCTTATTTGGGAAGTGGTGGCGGTCACTCCAGCGACCGCTTAGGTCTTTGCTCTCTTCTCTGGTCCGCTCGAGCAGGTCCTAGTTGACTTAACAGAGAGAGTAAGGGAGTGATGAATGCTGATAATGTTTAGTGAATGGATGAAATTCTTTGCATATGCATTAGATGGCTGGAAGCCATCAAGCGCTTGCTCATAGAGCAGTCTTTCAGTGATGTGATGAAGAGAACTGTGATGTGAATGTTAGGGAGGTGTAACTGGGGCAGTGTGTGGCAGAGGCCAATTTGTTTTACCTGGGTGGTGGGTAAGAGCAAAGGAAAGCTGACAATGTTTCAATATTTTCAATTATGGGTTTCTAATTTGGTGCTAGTTAAATTAGCCTCTGTGAAATTTTGCTTAAAAGGAAAATGTCTCCAGACATTGGAATCCAGACAGTGTAATAGGTAGTGCTTTAGTGGTTGATCAGCTACCTGTTCGCAGTGCGTGCATGCTTTGTTTTCTACATTGATCAATTGCCAGGTGCACAGATATCCTAGCCGTAGTCGACTGATGATGACAGCGAGTGTTCAAGAAGTATTTTACCGACCTGGATTCTTGGAGAAATGCCTGACGAATTTCGCCGTGCTTCATTCTGGTAATACCTGAAAATGTTTTATTTGCACGAGGGACTGATTGATGGTGATACTGATTGTATCACATTGCAAAGCGATTTTTTGCAGTTGATCTGCCTCTTCATTCCCTTGAATTCCTATGGAACTGGGAATCCAATTTAATATAACTATAATAGCCTTCCATTGCTCTGATGAGCGAAGGCTGAAGGTTTAATTCTGGTGAGTATGTGTACATTTCAATGTGTGATTGATTCTTTATAGCGAGAATCACACACTTTGAATCTGTGTGGATTGTTGTGTTCCCTTCTTGATTTAGGGAATCTTCTGGTGTTTTTTTGGATGGTATTTAGCTCAGTTTGTAGACAGAGTGGAAAGCATTGTTGGATAGTCTCCAACTGCTTTTTGGGGATGTGGAGACTACTGCTGCAGCTGGTACATTACCATAAACTGAGCCATCAGTTAAGTAGACGTTTAGGAGCAGTTACGTTGTTTATAGCCTCTTGTGCCGCTTGTCTGAGTTGACCAAGTGGCAGAATGTTTTGATCGTCTGGAGCAGAGTGAAGTGAGAGTTGAAAGGAACAGGGACCCGAGTGGGAACTGGGAGGTTCATTGTAGTTGTCGCCGGGTGTCTCGTTCTTAGTTGCAGCGGCTGATTTTTGCATGTTGATCCTTCTCAGGGTAGCGAGGAGGTTTCCTATATGATTTTTGGGAGGATTTAGTTCTTCGTACAAATTAAGGATTTTTGCTATTTTGTTTTTCAAGGGGCAGTCTCTACCGATTTTCAAGGTTTTGGAAATGGTGAGGGCATTCCTTTGATCCACTCTGGACTGGAGAGAGAGCAGGTTAGTTTCTGCTCTTAAGGTGACAGAGTCTTGTCCACATTGGGCCACCTGAAATGATTTTCATTGCATTCTTTTGAATTACTTTATGCGTATGTGGCATCTTTGTGAGCGCAGGCGCCGCATATTCTATTAAAGAACGGGCTGTTTGAATGTAGAACATTCTGAGGAGGTGGCTTGGTGCTAGTTGGCGAAGTGAAGTAATTCCTCTCATCGCTTATAAACGACATTGGGTTTTCTGCTTCAGGTGCTTTATTTCGTTGGCAGTTGAAAGCTTGTGATTTATATTAACTGCCAGGCACTTGAAGTCATTTACCCATTCAATGGATTCATCCATGCTGGATGAGTGCTTGATGGCCATGGCTTTGGTTTGGTTTGTGCTGATTTTTGGGCTAAGTTCTTTGCACTTCTCTTCGATCAAGTAAAGTGATCTCTGGATTTTTTCTTTTTCTTTTGGGTAAATTCAATGTAACAGGATTTTCCATGAGGGCATTAAAGAGAAAGGGACCTCCTTGTGGGTAGTGTTGTAGCCCTTCACAAGATTCTGTAGAATTCTGAAGGAAAATAAACGATCTTTACTCGATTTTAAAAACGACGTTTGCCCTTTTGCCACGAGGAAATCGTCGGTAAAAAGACGGACAAAAAATACGCAGCATTATGTAACATGCGACTAGTATAGCAACAAGCATAAAAAGTAATTTATGAGTAGATAACTCGCGTCAATTCAAAAGGCAAAACGCCTTTAGTAGATTAGATTCACTAAATGACCAAGTAACTTCCGTTAAGAGTAAAATAGCTGCGAAATCATAAAAATGTCAATCGATGGGAATTTCACTGAATGGAGAGATGACGAGGAGATTTGCGAAAGTATCCTCATTCAGAGAGTAATGTTCGTGAATGAGCCGAGAGGAAGGAATGGAAGCCGAAGAATCCGTTCCAGAGGAGAGCGAAGCGTTTCATGTTAGAAAGTCATCATCGTCATGTGACCTGCGTGACTGCTGAGAGAAGCCTCCGTGACGACCCGCATCAAGAACATTCCAAATACCAACTTAGAGATGATTATATCGTATAATCCCAGCCGTATTTCACCACCTCTCGGGTAACGAGCGAACCTTCAACTTAGAGACGACCCTAAAGAAATTATAACTCATTTAAGTTTATCTTCCGGATTAGATCTCGACATTTTATGATGACAGTCCACTTTTCAAAACTCCTCCAAATGTGGGAAGTGTTAACAGTGCTACGGTCATCCTTGATTGACAAGACTGATAGAAATTGCTTTGGAAACAGCTGTTGGATTTCGTATGAGATTTTCATTACCAGAAAGCAGGGGGTTGACCACTGGATCACATCTATCGACCATACTGAACTAACGTATTGATTCATTAGATAGCCAATCATTGATTAGACAGTCAAATTCAGCTTAATTGTTGGCTCGATATGTAGCAGTAAGAGACTTTCTTCCTTTCATGTTATTTTAGACCTTTCTTTTTATAGAGGTAACGTTCAACGGCTTTTAAATTCTTCAAATGACTGTACTCAGCCAATACTAAACACGAAATAATAATAATAATAATAATAATAATAATAATAATAATAATAATAATAATAATAATAATAATAATAATAATAATAATAATTGTACCCATAATCATAGGAACACTAGGCACGATCCCAAGATCCCTGAAAAGGAATCTAGAAAAACTAGAGGCTGAAGTAGCTCCAGGGCTCATGCAGAAGAGTGTGATCGTAGAAACGGCGCACATAGTAAGAAAAGTGATGGACTCCTAAGGAGGCAGGATGCAACCCAGAACCCCACACTATAAATACCACCCAGTCGATTGGAGGACTGTGATAGAGCAAAAAAAGAAAAAGAAAAAGAAAAAATAATAATAATAGTAGTAATAATAATAATTTTTCATATTTTTGCAAGGAGTAATCGGTCTTGGAAAATGTTAACGTAAAATTGTGCACGTCAGTATGTGGAATTTTTTCCCAGGTATACTATGAAAAGAAATCCTAAGGACAAAATGAGCAAAGCATTATGTCCACAAAATATTCAGACAGTAATCGAATTACTTGTTATTTATTTATGGATATCAGAGAGGCTACTAATAACTGGGAGAATGTTCGCATTAATGAAAAAGAATAAATAATAATATTGAAGATAACATGGTCTTTTGATCAAAGACCGCCGGAAGAAATGGGCGGAGAAACAGACATTAGGGTCAGACAGCAGGTTGGCTAATCTGGCGCGTCAGTTAATCAGTCATCGCAATTAAAATGATGTACCCTTCCTTATCGTATCGACCATGTTCCTTAATCAAACTTAACACATAATCAACGCTTAATTATATACTCTTTTCAAAAAGTACAAAAGAATTTTAGAGATAGTAGCTACGAAACTCCGAAGAGTTTTCATAGGATTTCAAACATTGAAAACCTTCCTGTAGTTATTAAATAACACCTAGAAGAATGGAAAGATAGAATGTTCGGTAAGTTAATCATAAAATAATTACATAAAAGTAGAAACAACTACACACACACGTATGATTTATGTATTAAATATATATATATAATCTATATAATATATATATATAAATAAATATTTTATATATATATATATATATATATATATATATATATATATTATATATATATATGTATGCTTAAGAAATCACAGTAGATGCAGGTGACTTCATTAAATAAGCGGATACCACAGGAAAATGATAATCAGAAATCCAAGCGCTTTCGTCTTTACTAAAACATTGTCAAGGAGCGAATGAAATACAATTGGAGAGAAAGGTCTCAGGTACACAACAAGATTAAGAATACCAGATGGTTAATTGTCAAAAGGGTAAAAATTCAAAGAGATAATCCAGGATATCGGATATCACATGGTCACAAACCTAACGAAATTACAAAGTATCTTTACAGTCCAAACATAAAAACTAAAAAACTAAATTTATTAATTTTGTTGCTTATATTTATCTACAACTTTTTTCATTATAAAAGCATCAAGTTTAAATAAACCAAGACTTAAATTTAGAACATTTCTATTATTTGACTTGATGAAACAAGATCCAATGATATTCCTTTTAACTGTGTCATTACATGGGATTAAGGCTCTTGCTTGACTCCAGTTAATAGGATGATCTAAATCTCTCATATGTACGAATAATGCATTCGATATTTGCCCAGTTCTCACAGAATATTGGTGCTGTTTGAGACGTTGTGAAAGAGATTTACCGGTCTGTCCGTAATAGACTTTATCACACTTTTTGCAAGGAATTTCATATATGCAGCCTGGAAGATTTTTAGGAGAATTTTTGATTACTAAACTCTTGACATTAATATTACTGAAAACAACATTTATGTTAAAAAGCTTTAAAATTTTAGGAATATCTAAAAACCTTTCATCATAGGGTAATTTTAGAATGTTATGCTTACTAAATTCAAGTTTGTCATTAGTTGAATAAAATGTTTTTCTAGCTCTTTTCCGTGCCACATCTACAAAAGTCCTTGGGTATTTACGTTTCAATGCAATATCATAAATAGTTTTAATTTCAGTGTCAATAAACTGCGGGCTACAGACACGTAAAGCCCTAGGAACATCCCAGAAAAACAGAGACTTTAACTTTTTGATTGTGATTGGAGTAGTAATGAACAAAAGAGGCAATGTTAGTTGATTTCCGAAAGACTGAAAAGGTGAAATTTCTATCATTTCTATGGACAGTTACATCAAGAAAATTCAAATTACAATTTCTTTCTTCCTCTACAGTAAATTTTATAGAAGGGACTAAATTATTGAGATTATTAAGGAATTCCTGGAGATTTTCGTGAACTGGCCAAATACAGAAAATATCATCTGCATACCTAAACCATATAACTTTTTGGGGTAAAAATTCTTGGTAAGAGTTTGTTTAAAAAAAATTCCATGTAAATATTGCTAAGGACAGGAGATAAGGGATTACCCATAGCCATGCCAAACTTTTGTACAAAAAATGCCCCATTAAAACAAAATTTACTATCTTTGATACATAACCTTATGAGACTAATGAGGTTTGCTACAGTTAAGGGAAGGTCATGATGTTCTAATTCATCCTCCAAATATTCAAGTTAATCATCTACAGGCACTTGTAAATAAAGAGACAACATCAAAACTAACCATATTAAAATCAAAATTCAAATTTAAACTATTCATTTTGTTTATAAAATCAACATTGTTTTTAACATTCGTGTTAGAAATGTTTCCTACCAAAGGAGTAAGAATTTTTACAAGCCATTTAGATAAATTATACGTAACTGAGCCCACTGAACTAATGATTGGTCTGATAGGGTTATTGATTTTATGTGTCCTGACTAAACCATACATATAAGGTAGGGAGGCGCATTGCGGTGTAAACTGTTTAATTAAATGGTCCCTTCAAAATGGATTTAATTTGTTTATTAAAATGGGAGTTCACTGTCTGTGTAGGATCAGATCTGAAAAAAGTTGTAGATAAATATAACCAACAAAATTAA